>NC_135997.1:18890314-19190314 GCF_048128805.1 Centroberyx gerrardi
TCTTCACATATTTGGCAATTATCACATGTGAGTTAGAGCACCCTCTCCCTCACTCCCTCTCTCTTCCGTTCGCACTCTTGTCCCCACTCTGTTTCTCTCCCTCCTTCCTACAGTACTCCAGCTGGACCTGGCTGTATTTGGAAATCGCTCTCTCAACCTACTACATGTATATTCTCATATTGTGTGTACAGAATTCCTCTAATTTCACAGTCTGGCAAAACATATCTACATGGACCGCTGAGAGTATGGTCTTCTCATATCATACCTCTCCCACTCACACAAGCAAACATATAACAGCTAGCCTGGGGTCTCCTAAATAAGGCTATTAGGGGAGGGGAAGTGAGAATAATCACACTTTCACACTTCAAGACCATGCCGGAACAACAACAAAATGACTTAGACAGGATGGCTGTGCAAAGAAAATCTGTCAAGAGCGCTATCTCTTCTCACTCTCTCTCTCTCCTCTCTCTCTCTCTCTCCATCTATCTATCTATCTATATATATATATCTATCTATCTTTTCTCTCTTCGCTCTCTCTTACACACACATCAAGATAAGCAGAGTGTTTGTTCGGAGTCTAGAGACAGCATATGTTGATATGAGCGTTATGCCAGGTGTGGCTAACTGTGTTGGCTTGCTGTCATTTGTGACTGCTGTGACCCACCAGCCGTCCAAGACACCTAGGGGGCATTTCTTAAATTGAAATGTATTAAACATATCACCAACATGAAGGATGGATTTACTATTAAATACTTAACCACAGGTCTGCAGACCAGAGTGAGTGGTGGTAGATTCATTACCATGAAACAAGGCACACTGATAATGGAGACATAGTCATCCAAGTCATTTTCTGTCTCATTTTCTGAAACAATTTCTCACAAGTGGTCATCTCCTTAGCCGCTACCTCACCTGGAAATTTCCAGCATAGTCCTCATCTCTGTCTCCTTCCCGGCCCTCCTTCAGAGCAATAAGGGTGAACCCTCTGAAGTAGGAGGGGCTGGATGCAATCAGAGTCACTGGAGAGAAGCAAACAAGAGCGAGAGCAAGCATCAATTGACAGAGAACAATGTAAAGCTGAAATAGAATCCCAAAGCCCCACACAGACTGAAGTGGAAGCCGTTAGCTACCAGTCTGAGGACTTTTATTTAGAAATAATACTAGATGCACTAAGTTTTAGTGGCTAAAGGGTAAGATATTTTGAAATGGTTGGAATTAAAATTTGGTTGTGATTTTTATATCCAAACGTTTCACATTAAGATGTGTCTCAAGTAACATAAAATGATAATGATTATCCAGTCTCAGATATGGGCTGTATTTCCATTACGTCTTGGAAATACAGTTAATCATTTTTGTACATTTTGTAATTTGCATTTAGCAGGATTGGAAAGAATGTTATGTCATTCAATTACAGATACTTAATTCTGTGATAAGTATCTTGAGATATGTGGGGTTTTTTTAAGTTTCAAAAATACTATACTACTTACTTTCTGACACGGATGAGAGTTTTAATAGCAAAAATGTAATCTATCAACCCATTTAGAGCTACCAGAACGCCTCATTGTTGTGTGATTTAGCTGATTCATGATTAAATAAAGGAATGAACCGACCACAGTGCATTATATTGTTATAAGCTTTAGGGCCAAGATGGGAATGCAAATATGACAATGAACCATTAAGACTCACAGAGCAGATGGCACGAGCCTATTCACTGCATATCAGCCAATGTCATAATTCACTTTAGCCAAAAATACTGTGATAAGGGACTATGGCTTGTCAAAATATAAAAAATGATCTGAAACCATGAAAGAGCACATCCTGTAACAGACTGCAGTTTGTTCAAAAAGATAGTTCGCAGTGGGCTCTACTGAGATTTCCATACTTATTCAGATTTGATCATAGAGTTTTTCAACGTCTACTCATGTGTGTTCAAACAGGGTTGGAAATGGCCATATATTATGCCACCTCTTTTTAATGGTTAAAATACAAATTTGGCATTCCGAGTTTCTATCGATGAATGTTGAAGTAGTCTAGACTCATCTCTAATAACAATAAAGTATCAACCTCTAGTCCTAAAAGATACTTTCAGGTTATCCAATAGCCTACGCACACACTAATAAGATAAAGGGCGCGTTAAAAGTAGGTTCTGTAGAAACTTATTGTAAGTTTGCATACTGTAGTCTACTAGTGTACTGGTGCTACGACAGTGCGCAGCCCGTGCCAACCAATGCATTACGCGTTAAGTTGCTGAAAAGCGTACAAACCTCTGTACGTGCTGCCCGGCTGGTAGCTCTCCGGGTCTCCCTCGACACGGAGGCGAAACTCGCTGTAGCCCTCCTTCCGAGTGCCTTGAGCCCGCAGTATCCGACTACAGTACCCGTCCCCCTTCCCGGCTCTCTCCGAGGGCTCCTCGGTGAAAGCGAAGGTATTGCACATCGCGGCAGAGATGAAGCAGAGCAGCAGCATAACGCACGAATTTAACCCGGCTCCTGTCATCGTGCGGGCTTTAGACCGTGGATGATGCGCGGAGAGCAAGGAAATCTTGCCAGAGGGAGACTAAACGTTTGTTTCACCTCCCGGCACTCCAAAAATATGAACCAAACTTGCCAACTGGTCAGGACCTACAGTAGCCAAGTAGACTCTGCTTCTGCTAAGAGGGTAGATCCATCCTGGTGTGAATGGGAGAGAAAGGGAGAGAAAGAGAGGAAGAGGACTGGCTGGCTGGGACGGGCTGTGCACTCGCTCTAGGAGAACTGCACACTGCCGTTGGTTTGGCTGAGCAGGACAGCAGGGGCCAAAGCCAGGAGCGAGCGCTGTGCGGCTGTCCGTCTCCAAGGCCACAGTTACAAACCTACTAGTTGAATACCCCGAACCGACACACTGAGAACAAAACAGCCAAACATTCCTACCAATGACTGCAGTGAGGGGGCAACGCGTTTGGCATACTTGGAGCGAGCTCCCCTGCGCCCGGTGCTGCGCGTGTGTGCTTACTCAGGACCCTTAAGGACGACGGCAAAGACACATAGACAGATGCACAGTGTAATTAATAATGCATGCTAAACGGCTGTCGCCCTCCCCGTACACGCACACACGCACGCACACACACACACACACACACACACACACACACACACACACACACACACACACACACACACACACACACAATCACTCTCCGCCTCTGTGTCTCTCTATCCATCTATGTCCCCTGAAGAAGAATCACTATAATATGGCCACAATATTCCTTTAGGGATTGAAAGTGTGTCTGCGGAACACAATTGTGAATTTACAATTCACAATGAATATATATATATATATATATATATATATATATATATATATATATATATATATATTCATTCATCATATATATATATATTCATTGTGAATTGTAAATTCACAATTTACAATCTATATATATATATATATATATATATATATATATATATATATATATGTATATGGATATTGTATCTTGTTTATTGGCACATTTTTGTGTAAGGAAATGTTAACGGGTCGCTAAACTCAGCCAGCACTCCTAACTTCTGAAGTGGACTCAAACTGTAAGTGTTCCTCAAGAAAAAAGCTGCAAATAGTTTATTTTCATTTGAATTGTTTGTAAATATTGGAGCAAAATTGATCTGTACTTGAATTATTCTGTGGTCTGAAAGTTGCAAAGAGGTTATTTACAATTAACAAATCCAACTTTTATTATTTATTTTATTTGAAAAAACGTATATGGCCTTTGTGGCTATGAAATCATCCATTGAAACAAATACTAATGTAGTTCTTTGTTGATGGGGTGATATTGTAAGGCAAACAGTGGTGTCACCAGCTGAAACTCTGTCCCCCAACTGTCACCTTAATCTGGCAGCACAGTATGCTGTTGTCAGTGATGTTTATTGCTGGTATTTTCATAGACTATATACTATACATAGTTTCTATATGTTATCAGCAGTTCTCCTAACAATCTCATTTGTTGCACACACTTATGAGCAAATATTTTGAGCTGAAATACAATTGGCAGTGCCTTTAATCTTAATATCATTCAAACAGCTATGGACTGGTATGTGAAACTCTATCGGCATCTTAGGCCTTCTTGGCAATCCTTCACTGATCCCTTGCAGTGTCCCAGTTGTGATGGCCCCACCCTGCGTATCAAATTGAGATTTTTTGGAGAGGGCTAAGAGAAGGGTTAACTCTTTGTGAAGCCAAAAACCAGTCAGAGACTGTTCAAAGATTTTTTCAGTTGAATTTAAAGTATTGTTATTCACCAGTCCCTGTTTGGGATACACAGCTAAATGTATCTGCTTGAATTGGTTTTCAGTGATTTGTGAATAAAATGTAACCTGTCTTTCTCTCTGTTCTCCATCATTCGCTGTCTGTCACTCTCCCTGTCTCCTTGCTTTCACTCACATACCTGCACACACACTTGCCCACTCACCTTTTTATTTTTTATTCTTTTTTTCAGTAGTCAAGGTTCAATATCAGGTTGATCAGTAATGTCAATAGAGTACAGCTAGTGGTCAAGAACCTGACTTATTGCTCTCCATTACATAAAGTGCCCTTTGTGTCCACCCATAATATAATTTATTGACCACTGATTTAACAATAAATCAACATTTTATGTAATATTTTATTAAGAGACTAATGGAAATGCAGTTTGCCAAGATCTGTTGTTTTCCATTACATATTATTCCATAATGTTTTATTGTTTGATTGATTGATTCAGTGATTGACGCAACTCCAACCATGCCTTGTAGCTCTGTAGCAGAGGCCTGATAATTCAGTGCTGATTACAAAAACTGGATAAGTCAGACCCTTGTTACTTATAATAATTTACCCAGCCATTACTCCATGCTGCACCAGCATCATTTAGAGCCTTAGTGCATTATGGCAGCAGTGAAATTAGCATTTGCCTGGCTAAAACACAGGGTGTTTGGACCAAAACCACGCTAGAAAAAGTACCTTGCACCGGAGTTGTCATCACTCGTTGATGGGGTTTGCTTTCTTTTGACCCTGCATATCTCTATTAACAGGCTAAGAAACAAAAACCACTCCTGATCACTTGCTACCTCCCTCTCTCTCTTTTATCTCCCGCTCTCCTTTCCTGCCCTCTCCCTCTCAATTCATTTTTTATCTCCAAAGTCTGATGCGACGGTTGTCTATTCACCAAGAGTTCTCCAATCACTGAAAAGACAACACGCTAGGGCTAAGAACACAACGCTGAGTGTAAAGTGCAAATCAATAAGTGCAAAAGTCTTGATGTAATCTCAGTTTTTTTCTTTGCTTCTTCGGTAGGCTACATTTATGCTTTGTGACACTCTCTCACAGCTCCCTCTGAGTTTATTTCAGTCTTCAAAATGGTCAGCAGGCATGTAATGAGAATGAAGCCAGTTCTGATGCACGCTGACGAATGGGGAACAGCTATTCTCTGCGCATCTACCGCTGGGTTGATGGATGGATGATGGGGGAGGAAAAGAACAGAGTCCAGAAAGCAGAATGCTACACCAGCAGGTGTCATGAAAGCATTTTCTCTCACAGCTCTGTTGAGATGAGTCTTTTCTCTACCTTCAGTCCTCAGGCTACTGCCTGCCTCTCAGAACATAATACAGTATACCAAAGCAATATCCACTTACATTCTCTATTAGCAACATGAGAGCAGAGGAAAATTCTGAAGTAGTGTAGCTAGGGACGGTATCACAGAAAAGTTCCTTGCATTATATAATGTGGGGGGGTCCTTTGTGGAATCTCTGAGCGGACTTGGAAATGTGCTGTAGACTTGTAAATGATTTCAATGCATTAGGGCTTTTTAAGTAACATTTAAATAATCCATGTTTATGTTTACTTCTATATTGGGCCCAGTAGATGTAAATGCAAACCACTGTTATAAGCTTTTTGATTTACATTCTAAAGTAACCTGCAAACAAATGTTATTTTTATGCTCATTTTGGATATAGACTTTTATACTGGGAAGTTCAACTCCACATGACGGACTACCTCAGCCAGATTCTTTCTTCGTCTCCACACTGAGGGCAATATCGAGAGGGAAAACATGCTTGAAACATTCATCCAAAGTTTTACTACTTGATATAGTTAGCGAAGCATGCTTTTGACCACCATTGCTGATTCAAATTCCCAGACCACCATGGAAAATCTGGGTGGGAAAAGTGAATGAGTTATGCTGTCAATTGCTCAATAACTATTCTTGAGGTTCCCTTGAGCAGGGCACTTAGCTCCAATAGAGCTACTTAATAGCCAACACTAGCTAGGAGACTGTGGTTGTACTGGGCTGCTCACAGGTACGAACGTCTGCAACTGTAGGAATGTGAAGCAGAACATTGCAGAAAAAAAGCATTTATTCTTAGCTCATCTTTTCTGGACAAATAAAAGTTATTGAGGTTTTATTATATAAAAACTGCTATCTATTCCCTGTGATGATATGCGAGTAGTTGCACAATGTGAAAAGTTAGCAGACAGATGCCATGCAGATAACAAAGAAATCTAGAAACAGGAGCAAGAAACAGACCACCAATTTTGATCTTGCTCAAGAGACTTCATATGGGACGCATTTCTTAATGCCACCAAGGGAGAGGAAGCTGGATCTCATGTATCTCAATAGAACTAGAACTTGCACATATAGCAGCATTTATACAAACTGCAATAGATGAAGGTTAAACATAAGCTTAGGGGACTAGCCTAATACCACATGATGATCTGGCCAGGGGTAAGAGGGACAAAGTGTGACAGTTGGTTAAACAAGGAAATGATAGACAAAGGAAATAATGGACTATAGAGCTAGAAAAACAAAACAACAAAATGAAGACCCAATGGGGTTGAAACGATGTGAAGTTAATAAATTCACTATCGGGGAGCATTGTTCTACTTTGCAGATTCATGTACTTTGTTCAAAGACAAGATGTCTTTCCTTTTCTGCAATGACATCATTTGGACACAGCACATGTGGTCTCTGGATGTGGCGGTATCAGCGCATGAGGTTGTTACTGTCGGTCTAGACACCCGCTGTGTGTTTTCCTCCATGGTGACGCCACGGTCCGTTGGTTGCTTCTGAAGTGGTCTCCACTGCCACATCTAGGAGATCAACTAATGATAGGACTGGCTTTTGACAGGAGCCCTATACAAAAACATACACAAATACTGATTTTAATCCAAACCACCTACCCCCCCCCCTGCTTTTGCTTTCTGCAAGGCCATCATTTTAAGTAAGAGTTAAGTCTAATCTAATCTTTTCGAACTTGCCTGGTTAAATATGTTTTTTTAAGATAAATTGAATATGGTCCACAGTCTAAAACACTTGCTTAACCCTCATCCTACCAACATATTTAACATACAAGGACTACCGACTGGGGTCCCTGGGGACCCCAAGAATAAACTACTGTAAGAAACAACCATCATAGCAAAATGTTAACTTATTTCTTCTCAAAACATTATTAGTTATGTAATTAATGTCATCTGAAAAAAAACAAAAACAGATTATTATTATTTTAGGAAAGTTACAGTTAATTAAATGATGTATTGTATTGACTTTGAACATCATCTTACCTTAGGAAGAGTAGTATTTAGGGTCGGGACAGAGCACATGAGGAAATCTGTGTCTGCTGCATCTGTGTCTGTCTCCTTCAAAATGACTGACAGAGTGCTCCTACCCCCCCTGATAGTGTGTGATACATTAAATTAGGACCCATGGCAAACATGAACTCAATAAATAGTTCCATCTATTAAAACTGCATAGGCGAAATTGGGTGCTTTTGACTGGGGTCCCCAGGACCCCAATACATTGGTATTTTTAAAAAGCACTAATTAAAACAGAAACAGAAAACAATGATATGAAGTCATTAGGAACAAATTGATTGACAAAGTCATGAAAAATGGGAATGATAGAATAAAGCACCTGTGAGATATGACAATACCTCTGGGGTCTGCGGGTACCCCGGTCGGTAGGATGAGGGTTAATAAGCATTTTTTAAGTGTTTAATGATAATTTTGGATCTCAAACCTGTGTGTGCATGCATGTGCCCAAGCATACTGTACGTGTGCATTGTGTATCTGCATGTGTTTGTGTGATTCTGATGATATACTTTACATCCAGTTCAGCAAAATTTTATGTTTATCCTTTCTTTGTCTCTCTTTCATACTTCTGAATTTCTCTACTCCTGCACAAGCCTTTGAAAAATCCCCTCCGCTTTGTTGTTTTCTGAGAGGAATAGAGGTCAAGAGGGAAAATCAAATTAGACTCTCATTTGATCATGGCGGAGCAGGAGAGCTTGCTCATTAAACAGCCGAGCCCCCCGCTGCCAAGTCATTAAGGCCATATTTACCATGCGCTAGCACTACCATGCAGAGAACCTGAGAAGAGCTGCCATGTTGTTTCCACTTTATTTAAAGGAGAAGGAGAAATAGTTAGGAGAAACAGAGGGGAAAGGAGGAGAAAGATAACTGTGACTCATCACATACTATAGTCCTTGAACGTTAATCACAATATAAGGACTATGCATCATGTACATGGTTTAAAAATACATCACTGTTTGATTGCCTCAAGTTCTAACCATTACTGTAAACACATATTTTCAGACAAGCAGGCTGAAACCTGCGTCATAACAATAACTTCAATCCTGGCCTTTAGCGTGTCAATGGCTGTTGATGTATCTGTATAACAGGCGCTGATGTCAGTCAGGGCAGCTCAGGAAGCGTGGTCAGCAGACAGAGTTAATGTCTTTATTTCCACCCCGGCTTCACGCACCCAGGCCTCCATCTACCACTTTGGAGGTAATGCATTTTGATGTCCGTCTAAAAGCCTGAGTGAAACAAGTGCTGCTGGGAGCCTGGCTAGCGTACGGGGGCCATCACAAGTGATTACAGTCAGCCAGGGGGTGACGGGGATCGCCAGGTGCTGGGGCCTGCTGAGGCATCACTTATTGGATCCTGTCTTTGGCTCTTGAGAGACTCGGGCCATATCCAAATGGCTTTGTGGAAATCACACACCCTGTCAGGAACTATTAAGTTTCTGTCTCAGAAACTGCCTCTGCCTCAGCCAAACTTTGCCACTACAGGAGGCAAAAGAATACGGTGTTGAGCTGTAGGGACTGGCTCAGCAAGGCCATTGCATGAATATGATTGGACTATGATGTATCAAGTGTGGCCATTACAGCAAAACAAATCAAACTTTCTCTGTTGTGACAATATTCTGACTTCCCTTTCAGTTGTAATAGGTGTCCCTAAGGCCGGTCTGAGTTCCCCAGACAGCACTGCTCTCCACAAGTCAAACAGAGCAGGACTTCTCACAACAACAGAGGCAGAAAAGAGAAATCAGGCATGGCACGCAGGTGTGCCCAGACCTGATGTAAGCCTCTATTATAAGCCATCTCACTGCACTTCACTAGATAGAATAGGACAACATTAAGACATGGGTCGATACTGAGACTGATACCCATACATATAAGGACTGCCAGGCTAAAGTGTGTGTGTGTGTGTGTGTGTGTGTGTGTGCGTGTGTGTGTGTGTGTGTGTGTTTGTGTGCATGCACTATAAACAAGTTTCATTAATACTTATCAATGTGCAAAGCATCAAATCAAAAGGGAGGATGTTGTTTGAACAAGATTAAATTTTATTTTCCATTCCAGTCACTGTGTAAGATACATTCTGAGCTTAATGTAACTGTAGCCCAGTAAACGACCTTGTTATTGGCAATAATACATTGCAAAACCCTTACCACTACAAACATATGCAGTTTTTCGCATTTAAAGCTGACTCTGAATAATGACATAGATGTGATGTTATTTCAGGATTACAAAAAGGCATCCTTTACTCTTTTATCTTGAACACATTACTGTAAAGACTGGAGGTAAAAATGAATATGAATCTTTGATATAATGCAAATTGTGACCATGTGAGATCATGCTGGTGAGAGCAGACATTTTGTTTATATCTTTTAGAAACACTGTGGGACACCGTGCCCATACAAAGTTGAAGGCCAAGACATCCCAACTGTGAGGTCTGGTTTAAATGTCACATTAACATCTATGCTCTCTGTGCCATAAGCGCTGTGACATTCTCTAACACCGATCTGGGCAACAGTGACTCTCACTGACATGTCATTCATAATCTCCAACATACTATAAATCATTTTTGTCAATGGATTGCATCAATTCACAGTGTTTATCACGTTATCTCATAAAAATAATGTTACGGCTTGTACTATCACTACTTCAGGGACCTGATGTGTTTCACTTGTTTATTATAGCCACTATTTTGTTACCAGCCTTTTCAAAGAAGCTTTGACCTTTTCTAGATCTCAGCCCTCCACTTGCTGCTGACCTTTAGGAAACTGTATGTGTTAGCTGAAGACGCACTTGTGTTCTCCCTTCTCGAATGTCATGCCCGGAAGCACAGGTCCTGTATCTCCCATCTAAAGGCATTCCACTTTGTTGCCATTCAAGTCCACATTAAAATGCTAACTACAAGCCTGACAGAATGAGGTTGGTAAGAAATGTGTACATTTTTCTTGTGACTAAGTCGAGCTTCAACTAGAGAGAGATAGCACACAAGGTTTTAAAACACATACACACACACACACACACTTACATATATAGCCAGCCATGCTGGAACAGCTGGAATTGAGGTCTGACATAGACACTGATGTATTTGTTCAATATCATTAAAATAAAAAGAGTTACTGGATGAATGACAATTTCATTGCTTCTCTCCAGCAGAATTACATGTTTTATCTTCTCTGATTTCCATATTCACCACTCTTCACACAACACTGAGCACAGAGGACATAAAGCAAATTACTTTAACCGACACAAACTGTAGTATGCACATGAAGAAAAATAAATTACACAGGATGAACAGTATGTCACATAGCTAAAGGATGTTTCCAGTGATGATTTCTGTCTGTTCAGTGGAGGTAATTCTGATCATTTTAAAAATGTATCTAATGAGCCATCTCTTCACCCTCTAGGCTGAATTTATCTGTGGAAAATTCAATGACACTTGTGGATTCTAATACAACTTTAACAACTGCCTCAAAGCCTCAATCTCAAATAACTGTATTTGGTTTAATGTTCCATTTCACAATATAATCTACTAATCTTAGTAGTATGTCATTGAAAACAGATGAGAAAGTGCATGCAAGTCTAATGCTAAAAAAACCCATCTTCTACAGTTCTGACATGATTATATATAGTTGAGTTATTTTTGCTAGAGTGATGTGACAAATGATGTGAATGAAACTCAAAGATAAATTCAAGGAATTTAACCACAGCTAAATCAGAAATGTAATTCATAAGGCTTTGAATAAATACTTACTTATAAATAATGTGGTCTAGTACTGACGAAGACAGTGTTACTGTCGAAACTTGTTTTTTTAAATAATAAAATATTCTGTATCAGAGCTATGGGAGTGCAGCTACAATTTTTTACATCTAGTACCTACCATAAGAAAATGATTTGAGCTAAAATTTGAGTAATGTGGGTTCTCACCAAACCTTAACACATTCTTCCAGCTATTTGTTTTCCAAACATAATCCCCAATGAAACCCCAAAAGCAAAAGCTTAATGGGTCAGCTAGAAAGACTGAGCTCATCTGTTTATTAATCTTTTCCATGGCTGATTAAAATAGTTTCAGCAGCTCCACTGAAGCCAGACAGTTTCTACCACACATTAACACATATAACCTATGTGCAACATGTTTGAAGCAACAGGTAAGACCCCATCCTCTTATTACTATGGAAACAGGCTCATGGGGTGTTTTCTCATCCCTGAGTCAGGCTGTGTGTGGGAGGGAACACTTCACCCCTCTGCTCACCTGACTAATATGTGTACCATAGGGAGTTGTATACTGTACTATACTATACTATACTTAGGGATGGGACGATATGCTTATCTCATGGTAGGATTCGATATGCGATATGAGGTTCACGATCCGATAAAACCATGATATGATGTAACAAATAAAAGTTCAATGACAACAAAGTCTGACTGTGCAGAATTATGTTTATTTCTTTATATAGTATATACATATAATATAATGTCGATGGAAAGCTTGTGAAATTGTGATGGGCAAGCCGTCTCATTTGTGATTACTACAGCAACATAAAATGTAGCTAATATCACGATTCATTTTTCTGACCCACGATACATATTGTCACATTTTTGTATTGCGATATATTAAATTTTGATATATAGTACCATCCCTATATAGGCCTACTATACTATACCATACTATACTATACTATACTCTACTGTACTCTACTCTACTCTACTCTACTATACTATACTATACTCTACTGTACTCTACTCTACTCTGCTCTACTCTACTATACTATACTATACCATACTATACTATACCATACTATACTATACTCTACTGTACTCTACTATACTCTACTAAACTATACTATACTATACTATACTACTGTGTAGAGTGTGTGTGTGCACATTAATGCTTAAGTTAGCATGCGTGCTTGAGCATTTCTTGCCTTAATCATACATATCCAACTTGTGACATTCATCTGTTTCCCACTCTCTTTGCAAGTGACAGCAGTTGGGAATTTAACTTTAAATCAAATTGAAGGGGCATGGTTTATTATATCAATGTGATCAGAGTACCCAAACTTAAGATAGTGGATCTCAAGATGACACTGACCGTATTTTGAGCGCTCTCACAAGTCATCCTAAACACCCAGCACATATCTGATATCTGGGGTCTTATGCCACGCTTGGCATCTTGTGCTTTTTCGTAGAAATATGGCATGTAGCACTGTCTTCATTTTAAGACATCCTCGAGCTCTACTGTGGAAGTGAGAATTTCGCAGAGCAGAGTGAAGAAAAGAGGGTTAAAAGCCAAATAATTGCACGTATCTAAGTGAAGTGTCTTTGAAATGGGCTAGCTGCTGACGAGACTGTGTTGCCCAGGGGCCTAGAAAATTCCATTAATCACACATATAGCCAGCATACACTCATCCCATTACAGTCAGCGCACAGAGGGACAGGAGGAGAGAAATAGTTAGGGGGTGAGAGGGAATGAAAGAAGAGGAGAAAAGAAGTAACAGAGTGTGAGAGGGTCAGCTGCATGAGGCAGAACAAGCATGTAATTTGTGATAAACTGCAACCAGATTGTGTTCAAGAGTCAAACTCTGTTTGAATCATTTCGCCAATCATTTTTGGGACCAACTGACCAACCGACAGAGTGACTTATTCTAGCTGCTGGTCGCAATTAAATTGTGAGATAGATCGAAGCACAGTACAATGGATGAGGGAAAATGGCACCTTTTATAAGTGAGTTGCAGATATCACTAGAAATGTGCTAAATGATGACAATACAAATTCAGTTTTTAATATATAGTGTGATCTGAGGTATATGGTAGAGAATTCTATTGCAATTACTCCCCGACATTTAGACGCTTTTTCATTTTACTTTTGTTCCTCCTTTTTTCTCCCTTTATATATCCTTATAGTGGAATCCACAACTTATTCACTGTGCCGATCTCCTCTTCCCTTCATCACCCCCTCTCTCCTTCACCATCCCCTCTCCTTTTTTCTTGAACAGCTTTAGAACTATGATGAATGGCTGGTTTCTGCGTTGGTTGTCTAGGGAGGTGGCCATGAGTAAATATTTCAAGGCCAGGGCCGTTTTGTGGGCTAACTGTCTACTGGCTTGGTGACCTGGGAACTTGTAGCATAATTAACCAAGCATGGAGCCATTGCCAATTGCTGGTAGCCATGATACAAGTCAGCTGTGAAGCATGGACTGCCAGCCTGCCAGCCAGCTGCATGGATATCAAAGCTATGGTCATGTCCACAGTATTAGCATGCTGTGAGCACTTATATACATGTATACATACTTGTATAAATTGCATGCTGATACTGTAGTGAGCTGTTAGAATTGCCAGTGCGTGCAAGCTATTAGCAAGATCTGCAATTTATTTAAAGAAAAAAAAAAAACGTGGTGCAGCCATTAACCCAAGTGGAGTATTCAATCATCATAGAATCTTCATTATAGCTGTTTTAGAATGATATACCTGAGTGTCTCTGCAATTAAGTGACGATTCTGCAAAAATCCCTCTGCTCAGGCTCTCTTTTGGAACAGAATTGCCTGGGAGATCAGCTTGGATGTAATTAAACCTGTGGGCGTTCCCTGTCTGGCCCAATATAAGCCCCTCTCTCTTGAATTTGTGAGCCCAGCCGGCAGACAGCAGAGTGGGATTTAATGGGCCCTGAAGGATTCGTTCACTGGGCCAAAGTGGAGTGATATACCAGCAATTTCACAGTTCAGCACTAGGCGTACTCCCTTGTGGAGGTAAAGGAAGACGGGTTGGTCCTCTTTGTCTCCTTGGTCTTAGCATGGATAAGAGCGCGGTTGTAGTTGTTGGCCAGTCAAGTAGAACCATCCAGCACCACTCATGTATTGTTAAGGCTCAGTGGAGCATGCTTGCCATATATTTGTGTCCCCTGCTTTGCATAATGAAACATTTATCTACAGCGGAATGCGACCTCTCAACCTATTTTCTCATGCAGATATGGAAGAACATGAACTCACGGTGCTTATGACGCTTTATGCAGATACCAGGAAAATGAGCAGGCTGTTGTGATGCACATGTGCCTTGCCGAACACGCCTGGTAATGAAGCAGCTTTGAGGACTTCAAGTGGCTGCAATATAACGTCAGAGAAATGTTGGAGATGATATGGAGAAGAGCGGAAATGAGAATGAAATGTACAATCACTGATAAACATTTCCATCACCAGAGTAAATTGTGGGAGACGCCTGAGTTCTCTTGTCACAGTGCGGATTATGGGTAATCATGTTTCATGCTCCAACCACATAAGATGACACCTTCTAAAAGTTATCAATCAGGCATGTTTTCATCGAAGGGCATGATTACCTCCGGATACAATAACTAGATATGCTGTATATTACGGAAAACGGAAGAACTGCGATGCATATGAGCTCAGATTAATGTGGTGATACCTTCTTTATCAAGTAATGGAAACAGTTACAGCTCAGTTCAAACCAGAGGCTAGAATGAATTTCAGTTATAGAGTGTGATAGTGACTTGAAGTACAGTACAGTGTATAGAATAGATAGATGCAGGTTTGATCAAATCTTTTCCTTCCACACAGTATGCGCAACATCTGGGTACCGAGCCCGGCAGAGACGATTGGGTGTCTATTTCATGTCTATAACATCAGCTGCTGCACAAGTCCGAAGGCATGGAGTTATTCTTCTTGCAGGAAAAAGTGGATGAGCTGGAACCATGTCAAGGCTGTCGAGGAGGGTTTGACTCCCTAATGTTTCCAGTTGGCAGGGTTGAGCTCACAGTCAAATCCCATCCCTCCAACCCTGTCCTGAATGACAGCTTTGACATAAAATGTATTTTCACTTTCGCAAAGACAATAATGCTGGGATGCTCAAATAGAAAGATGTGGCAGGCATGACATAAAGACATAATATTTACTTGTATTGTCCAGCTAACAAGCTGTCGGAAAAACCATCAATGTTACAAGACTACTGTATCTTCTCCAGCTCAGCGCCTTGAATTCTAAGACTTAAAGACCCTTAATTTAAGTCTTGGTCTAGTGGTTTTTCTTCCCCCACAGGCAATTTGTTCATCCCTTTTTCTAAAACATCAAGTTCACAATTTCTTTGAAAAGATAATAACTGTATAATCATGAACATTTACAATCAATTTACAATTTTTTCAGTTTGTTAAAAAAAGAAAGGAAGACTGAAAAAATGACAGATAGAGAGATTGAAAGAAGCAAAGAAACACACAAACAAATCCACTCATCTGAGATTGATACAAAGATTGTTCTTGCTGAATCAAGTCCTCAACTTTACAAATGGCAGCAAGTGGAAGTGGAAAGTGGAAATGCTAGCTAATACCTACCACTCTTCACTCCTGATATACTGTATGATCACAGTATATCAGGAGTGAGGAGTGGCAGGAATTAGTCTGTAAGGTTGGCGGGTCAGACAGCACTTTAATTGTTTAAGTCAGCATCCTGAAGGAAGGATTGTGTATGTGTCTCCTGAAGAACCCGTGTCGAAGGCCTCTTCTTCAAGTAAACAGAGGGACTTGGTTATGTAGACTGACAGATGGAGTAAGACAGAGCAGGGCGATCTGACATCAGCGGCTAATTGTGGCCTAATACCCTCCCATGTCACACACCATTCACCCACCATGTGGCTGTCACAAGCTTACTTGGTCAAAATAATGAGCCCTACTAACGAGTTATGTGCTGCTTTTCGACTTCTAACAAGGAAATCAGCAGGATCTCATCTTGGGCAGCTCTTGTCAAGTGGTGAGCAAATAGATTGTCTTCCTTCCTACCTCCAGTCTCCGTGCTGCTTGGATAACGAAAACCATACGCTATGTGGCAGGTGAGGCAGGTGTGGGTTTTTTTGTGTGTATTTCTGTTGCTCTTATCCCTGCCTCCCACCCCTCTCCTCCAACCTGTCATCTCTGAGATAGTAAGCCTTGAGTGTATGTTTAGACATGGACAGAAGTGCTCTACAAATTGGAGGCTACACTACGTAATTGCATTCCTCATCCTATCACCTTCCTATGGAACGTCCCTTCACCACCATAATCACCATCTGCCCAACTCACTTGCTATACCCAAAATGACATTTGCCAAGCTGAAAGCACGTATAAATGAATGAATGAATTCCAAACGGACTATATCAATTGTTTATTTAACCTTTTATAGATATTTCCTGGAAGAACAGAAAATCTAATGGCATAACGAAAGTAGAGAAAATAAGTTATTTCCAACAGGAATGGGTTTTTTATTATTATTATTGTTGTCAGACTCTAGTAATCTTGTATGTCAGCAGTCACACTATCTTGCTTCTCATCTGTTTACCACCTTCCTTCCTACTATCTCTATATAGCTTCACACAATCAAACATTTTCCATTTCACAGAGCACCCACACTTGCAATATACATTGTCATAAACATAAAAGCTATGGTGCTATAAGCGCATTCCTTTCTGAGATGAGCACACACCCACCCACCCACCCACACACACACACACACACACACACACAGACACACTCACTCACACAGTTTCACCGCAACCTCCAGGCAATAAAATAGATGTATTTCTCTCTAACATGTAAGTACTCTTATCCTGGGGGAAAGCTCTGTGTCTCAGAGATCATCAGACCAGCAGAGCGCTGCCTCCCTCCGTCTCTCCATCACGCTATCCACTTCTCCAAATCCCAGTACCTCCACATCCAGCCATTCTTCTCCTCCCCTCGTTCCTGGCATAATCTCTGCCTGGGGAATTTCTCATCTGTGGCATGTTGGGAGGTGCGTTTCTAGAGAACAGGGACACCACAAGCACATGGTGTGCGTGCGCGCGCGTGTGTGTGTGTGTAGGTGTGTATGTGTGTGTGTGTCTGATAGTGAACCGGCGAGTGGAGGTTCTCAGCGGCGTGTTGACAGCCTCCTAGCTTCACGCTTCACCTTTAATTCTAAACAGATTCAGACTGGTGATAATCCTGACAGCTTGGTGATACAACTTAGGGAGCGTTACTATGCAGTACAGCACATATAAACAGCCTATGTAGATCTTCCATTTAAATCAATCAGCAAAAGCCTAACATTATAATCCAAAACTTGTATATAACAGCTGTTTGGAAAGCTCCACTGAGACATGTAAAATGAGATGACCCCTTGTACAAGGCAGCATTTTGAACGGGGAGAGAGATAGCTAAGTCTGGGCTAACCCTCTCACCGCCATGATAAGATACACAGTACAAGTTGTCTCATTCATCTTCCCAGATAAGGCTGACTCTCCTCCAGCCAGGGAAATAGCCCCATCACACAAACAGCCCCCACTGCCCACCATTTGTCAGACCAGGAATGTGCAGTTTGTTGTTCACAGAAGATGACTACGCACGCAAGGAAGAAAGCCCAAATCTTTATTTTTTAATGCTGTTTCCCTGCCCTAAGGTCAGCCTGACTCGGAGAGACACAAAGACATTTTAAGGTCACAACTTTCATATGTTTTTTTTTTTTCTAAATTTCCAAGGTCAAGAAAAAAAGAAAGAAAGAAAGAAAGAAAGAAAGAAAGAAAGAAAGAAAGAAAGAAAGAAAGAAAGAAAGATGCATCTTAAGACTAAATTCCTACTCCAGGCATCATTAATTTGAAATGACTACCCTGGGTACAGATGTGGTTCAGGCTGCACAGAGGATCTGAGTGGGTGGGATGTGGGAAATGAAAGAAAGGGAGTGACAAAAAGTCTCTGGGATGGCAGCAGATGTTAGAGTCGCTTCACTGAAGATTTATGTGTTAATACAGTGCGGGTCTACTGGCTTCCCCAACTCTTGACTGCCACACCACCAGTGTAATGGGGACAGGGGAACAAGGGTGGAAGAAAAATGACATACAATAAGGCAGAGAATGAAAACCTAATATGAGGTCCGGATCAGGAAATGAAGGCGTTGAGAGAAAGAGAGAGTAGGGGAGAGAGAGAGAGAGAGAGAGAGAGAGAGAGAGAGAGAGAGAGAGAAAGAGAGAGAGAGAGGGAGAGAGGGAGAAAGATTGATCTCAATATAATGAGATTTGTGTTTCCTTTGCACAGCTTAGTCATATTGTCGTGAACCAGTTTTCATTTCCACCTCCGAGCCACCTTGCCACCATAATCATCATTTTTTAACCTTCAGACGGAGAGAGGAGACAGAACTATCAGAGGAAATCTTCTGACTCAACCTATGGGGTTGCTGCCCCACCCAACTGTGGTAACAGCCGTTCTCCCTTTTCACTTCTGCAGCAATTACACCTCTTGCTATCTATTTCTATAGCAATGCAAGTAAATGGGAGAGAGGTCTAGAAAGTGCTAGATGCTGACCTTAATGTTTTTTTTACAATGTCTTTGCAAGCATTATGCTTATGAAGGTGCATACACGCTTATAAGCAAAATAGGTATTTGCAGCACATGCCACAAAGGCTGAATCCTTTCAAGCCACAAAAATGTATATCCAACCAGCATAATAAGTCTCGCAGTGCAAAACAAGTAATTTCACCTAATAAATGTGCAGTATGATGTTTTTTCCATTTTCATTCAAACTGGTTGATGATGCCCTACTGTTTGCACTGAGACAGAAATGTTTTGCTTGGAACAAAACAATAGCAAAAATAATTGTTTGTTCCTTCCCCTAGGTGGGGGGGAATAATATGTGAGCACACATTTATTGGCAGGTTATTTCCTGGAAGCTTCATGGCTGTCATTAGAGCGAGTGAAAGCAGCCTGTTATATGTTGTGTGTAGAGCTGAACAATTAATCGTAAACAATCGCAATATAAACTTTGACAATTTCCAATTTGTAGATCCTGCAATTAATTGCTTAAGAGAGAGAGGCGTCCAAACTGGATTTCTGAACAAGGTGTTTTAGAGCTCTGGGTAATCTTTGCTCCATGAATCAAGTACAGTATTGGTGAAAACCTTTCTACCTACTCAAACGTAAATCCTGCACACTGACATCTATTTTTCCAACAAAATCACTTTTCTTAAAACTATTTCAAAGTTCTAAAAAATGTATAACAAGAAAAACTTGTGATGATATGAATCACAGTTCAAATCGCAACTGCAATATTCTGTCAAATAATCGCAATTCGATTTTTTTGTCAATATCTTTCAGCCCTAGTTGTGTACATTCGATCTGTGGCATATTATAGGATTAACAAGAGTTAAGTTTTGGAGAATTCAAAAAACTGAATCTCACTCACTGCACACTGACACTGATGTGAATGACGGATTGGGATGCCGGTTGCTCTCAAACAAAGAGTTCTCAATGGCCCTTTGTTTCAGCTGGGCATTGGCCACAAGTGGAGGGCCACTCAGCTCCAGAGAGCTCTGCCACACCTGAATACCAATGAGGAGTTTATGTTTTTAACCTGACTTTAAGCAGAGCATGTCAGGCACTCTGCTGGCTTCACATAGAGGGGTGCAACGGGAGGTCAGCGGTAGAACAGAACAGAGGAGGACCAAAAGGAGAAATAGTGGTGGGCAGAAGGAGGTGACGAGGAAGCATGTGATGCCATACACCTGCTTTATACCCAATTATCATGATCATGCAATGATTCTGATAAGCTCTCATTTTCTCTAACTTTGTTTGATTCTCTTTATCTCAATGTGCACTCCAGTGAACAAGCACTTCATACTCCATATATTCTAACGGCAATTAAACTTCATGTTTTCTATTTCAATTGCAATAAAAGTAAGTGGGAGAGAGGGGAGTTTGGAAAGTGCTAGATGCTGAACCTAAAGTGTGGGGGGTTGGCTGAACCCCCTGAGACTGGAGGCGTAGCGCCCTGTGGGGAGCAGTAGAGATGTTTTGTAGCTGGAAACAGAAAAATGGAGGACTATCAGGGATCAGAGGAGGCTGAAGTACACTATGAGAAAAACATCTCCCACTCCTGGGCGAATCTGTATGTACATACGTGCGTGTGTGTGTGTGTGTGTGTGTGTGTGTGTGTGTAGGTGTGTGTGTGTGTGTGTGTGTTGCTTAGAAACACGCCAGTACCTCTTTGAGCATGGTCTTTTGACGTGGATGTCGATTGTTGGCCACACTAACTCCCACTCAGTCTCACTGCACTCTAGAACATGTTCTATACTCAGCTGCCAGTCCGTTTGATTAAGTAAATCAAATCCAGAAAAAAAAGTAAGTGCACATCCATGGCTGCAGCACAGTTTGTTCTAAGTACCTTTTACAGCTTGAACAAAAGGCTATAGGGACTCGCTTTTGCAATGTCCCCTATTGTATAAATAGATCTTTGTTTTCTTTCATAATGTTAACTGTTGTATAACTGATACATTTACAATAGGGCTGTAGTAATGCAATGGGATGTGGAACATGTACAATATTGACCACTGATAGCAATATATAGATAATAGCAATATATAATATAGAAGATGTGGGTTCTTTGGTAAGACGGATTTCCTAGATTGTCTTGCAAGAAACTTATACATCTGATTTGTCGCCCATGTTGTTAAAAAATAAAATGTGATACAATGAAATACATTTGAAATTAAATGAAAATGTGTAGGTCATATGTCAAATGGCTACAGGACCGAGCCAATCTTCTGAAAATGTACTGTCAAATTTTGAAAAGGCGGGGATATTAATGGGAGAATCATCCCCTTTAGTTCTGGAAAGCTGATTCTGTGAAGTTATCTGTAGGACACTGATCATTTCATGTTATCTTGGAAGGAACACTGTCATTTTAACGGCAGCGCACATACTTCACTTTTTCTATTAAAAAATACGTAGATGCTCAAGCCTGTCCAATATTTATTTATTATATCTGAAAATACAAAGACTGAATTCATCTTCAAAGAATTCATCTTCAGCCAGTATAACTTCCAACAGGACGACACCTGGGCAGAGACAGATGAGAGGCTTCCTGCTGTCCAGGGGCGACATCGTATCAAACCCTTTTCACTGGGGTTGATACACAAACTTACAAACTTGATACACAAAAGCTGCTTTGCTAGCTCAATCTAGTTGTAGCTAAAATATTCAGCAGCAGTGAACTCGTCATGTCGCTGTTTTGACAAAAAATAGCAGTTTGTCCAGTGATGCCCTCTTGCAATACATTTTATTCTTTTGATTGTGTGAATACTAGCAATTGCAAGACAAATCCCACTCACCTCCAAAAGGCTGAAACAAGATTATTTTTATCTTGTCACTAGATTTAAATATAGGTCTTTGCCTAAAGGTAGGGATGGCACTGCCTACACAAACTATTCACATGCTAAGCAACTTACTGTATTTACTTTGATACCCAAGAAAAGAAAGTTCAGCAATTAAAGTAGTACAACAAATAAATTATTTTGATGGAGTAGGGGTGCCTTGAAATCTATAACTCAGTGGATGAGTTGGTTGTTGAATGGGGAAATTTGTGGGCCAATGGCAGGTGATCCAGTCTCAGAGACAAGAGCTTCATTAGCACAATAAGGCCACCCAGTGAGGAGACAGAGGCTTACTGACCACGTGTAACAAATCAGCTCACCATCGCAATGGGGCAGTATCAACAACAAGCCATCGTCCTCCCCAGGGACCCCATGCTGAGTGCATAAAACACACTTGGATGGCTTCCAATGGCATGAGTTTATTTAGCTTGCTGTCTGTGTCTCTGACTACTCTGCGATTTTATAGTTGTACTCATTCCATCATAATATATCTCTCAATTACAACTGATAATTTAGAGACAGAGACATGCAACCTATCACATGTTCACATAATTGCTATGCCATAATCTCTCTGTCAGTATTTCTGTACCACGCACGTGTGTGCGCGCACACATACAAACGCACACACACCTTATCCATTCTGTGAGGCTTTTAATTATGATTTTACACCAAAAAAAGACTCTTTGAGTCTGTCAGATAGGCCTCCCACAAAGAAGCAAGATGAATTAAATCCCAGAAAGGTGCTTTTAATTAGACTAATCTGCTGCTTCACTCGGTGTCATGCTACGGCATTGCAAATGTAGTCCAATTCCAGCTCATTGTCTCACAAATTGTGCAGCTCATCAGCACTGACAAACCTAACCACTCCCTATCAGAAAACTATATAGTATTTATCAAGGTCTGTGTTGCACAAAAATAAGTGTTGGAGAAACTATCGGTTGGATAATCACAGTGATGTGTACAGTGATGTGATGATCAGATGAAATCTCCTGTCCTGCTGAAGTGAGGTTATCCTCTTCCATCTGAGTCGAGGTTTATTGTCACAAAACAAAAGCTGTAGGAAACAGAAGAGCTAATGCTAGGTGACGATGTGACATAGTTACATTGGTTAGTATGGTTAACAAAAGCAACGGACAAAATCAACCAACAAAGACTTTACAAAGAAAGCAAATGCAGATGTGTAGCTGTGGCAGCCAAATGGATATTCTTGGAAAGTAATTTATGCAAGAGTAAAAGCTTTCACCTCCAAATCTTCAGTTTCCCCTTTTACTCCACATTGTACCCCCTCAATTAATGTCTAAATAAAAATAAATTAATTGTGTAATAGAATGTACAGTACAAGAAATTGTTTTGGGTCTTATGTAAAGCAGGGTATCATAGAGAGAAAAGTGACATTGTTTTGTTTATTTGAGAAAAAGTTTTCTGCACATTATGCACACTGTACATGTGCCAGATTTAGCAAAATAATGTCTAATTTACATCTGTATTGCTAAAGTTAAAAAATGCAGAACGGCACAGTAATTGCACAACACATCTTGCCAAGCCCACAGCATATAATGGATAGGCAGACATATAAACACAATAGCAGAACATCAGCCACAGAACAGCATTTGCAAAGCACATTATGCAACACACACAGACTGTGTTAAGCAGACATACAAGCAAATAGCCATGACAAGGACAAATAAATTGGCAGATTGGCATTGGAGAACATTGTGAGTGTTACAGTACACAGGGTTGCCAGATCAGGCAAAAAAAAAATGTAAGTAAAAGATAGAAGATGAGACGAGAAAGCATTTATGTTCAAAAAGATTCTTTACTGTGGTGTTAACTAAGACTTAGGATATAAACCTTCCCAAGTAATCAATATAACCTAACCGCTCTCTTTTTTATTTTTTTAAAGCTGCACTAAACGATTTTCCGACCACTAGAGGGTGACAGAAACCGCAACACATTTGTAAATAAAGCACAGCAAAACTACTGGACTACGGTGGCCTCGAAGGACAAACCGTGCATAAAGGCTAATAGCTAAGCTAAACGTGGAGAAGTGTTGCCGGTTACCAGTCCCGCTTTGTCAGATTTTCCTCCCGCTGAAGGTTGCATGTCCCACAATCTGGGGCGTAATTTCCACTGGGGACGGGGGGGACATGTCCCCCCCTCTTTTCAAAATCCCGTTTGTGTCCCCCCCACTTTTTTAACCGCAAAAATCGTGCTTAATACGCTACTGTTTGGCCAGCCGTCAGATTCTGGCTGAGAATGTGAATTGAGCTGCTGATTGTAAGGCCCTGATATACTCCAAAAAAAATTGCCACAGACGAGTAGCGGCCACGGACAGCCTGCCTATGCAGTTCTATAGTACATTTTGGCGTCTGTCCAGTGTTGCCAACTTGGTGACTTTGTCGCTAGACGTAGCGACTTTTCAGACCCCCCTGGCGACTTTATTTCTCAAAAGCGACTAGCGACAAATCTGCCGACTTTTTCTGACCATGGGAAGCAATGTTAATGTGTTGAATCCCAAAGCATTTGGCAATAAATTGGTACGGCTGATGCCGGTTTTCTCTACTTGCTTGTCTAATCCAGAAAGGTCTGATGATCACAGCGCTTCCCACACAGAGCGTAGCTCCCTCCCTCCGCTGAGAGCAGGGACTGTAGGATAGGGTCCACTTGTAATTGCTACCAGCATACGCCGAAACTGGCCCGGGTGGGCGGAGTCAGCACTTATATTAAAACGGGCTACGCCGCGGCGTGCATAACAAGTGCAGCATTATATATTGATATGCAAATTATCGTATGACATCATCTGGCGACTTCTAGCGACTTTCTGAGCAGCCAATAGCTACTTTCCTTGGAAAAGAGTTGGCAACACTGCTGTGGACACGGACATGTTCCACGCATGCGCACTTGAAAAATTGCTCACTGAAGGCAAAAGACATGTATTTTGAGTGACACTGTGAAAAGGTAGAACCAAAGCCTATCTAATCTCAGGTATAACCAATACTCATAATAAAGATAACTACACACTAGACTTACATAAAAAAGCTAACACATTCATTGGCAGTGCTCTTATAGTATTGACAGTGTGTGACTTAAGAAGTGAAGTAAGAAAGTTTTTCTTATGCATATTTAGTACTATTCTGGCAGAATTTAGCATGATGACCAACTTAATTATTTCCCGGATTTTATATTGGTTACCGTAGTCCCTAAATGTATGTAGAAATGCAGGAAATGGGAGTCAAATCGCACATTTTTTTCTGGGGGAGTACCCCCAGACTCCTTGTTTTATTGTGTCCCCCCCACTTCTCAAACCAAAGTTACACCCTTGCCCACAATGACAAGTGAAGAGGTAGGTACCAAGTTTACTAGTTTAACACGTTTACTCGCTCGCTTCATCGATTTCAGCATTACGAGACTTTTTTTCAGGAATGGGAGGGGGTAAGTGCCGCTTTTAAACAGTGACAGAGGAGACAAGCTTGTTTTAAAAAAAAATGGAAAGCTACTGATGACCCTATACAAGCCTATGGGGCCTATAAATAAGGAGCAGCCCCTCATACTGTATCCACCAAGCGACTTGTGGAACGGCAGGGTCGACTTGTTACAGGGCTCGCCTGTGATCATAGAACTAGTTCTTGTTTAATGTTCTTGTTTAATGTTGGATAAGCTCAAGCAAACTCTGGCACAGAAAAAAATTTGAAAAGGGCAGTCAACAAAAGTAATATTTTTTGAGTGTTAAATATATGTAGAGAAAAATTGAAGGTCAGGAAAGCATGTAGGGTTTTTGATGAAGCACAACATGTTCCCAGTTTTCCATGGTACAGGGTAGTGCCTCAAAGTACATTGCACACAGAGTGTTGCTCTTTGCAACTGTCATTTTCTCTTTATAATATTGAATTATTGTATAATTATTAACTAACAAAGCCAATACTCTAAACCAATTAGAGGATTGGCCCTTAGTCGGTACAAAAGACCACTCGATCTATCTGCATGTGGGCTGTAAAACAACACCTGCTGTTTTGACGCTCAACCACTCCATTAGGATTATCTGTCCACCAATTTCAACCAATTTAGATGTTTAAAACCTCAGGCTATCTACGCTGTACTGTTCCTACCCCTAATTTGTATGCAGCTGGAGTCCTTGAACATGGGAAAAGAAATAAAAGACTGTCATTGCCGGAGGTCTCTGAACTTGTCCTGAACCTGGCTCCATTTATCAACTCTTGGTCCGGTCACTGCATGAATGCAAAATGAGGCAAGAAGCCAGACCTATTGGACTCAGACACACATACTGTATGTGCTCATGGGCACACATATACGTAAATGTGCACAGACACACACATGCATACAGAACACTAGAAGAAAAAGGAAAAGCTCCCTCTCTGTCCAAAAATACCATGAGGAAATTGAACAATGTATTTGTAGTAGATTAAAACTGGAGGTTTACAGACCTTGCTGGTGGCACTGTAGGTGTGTTCAGTGTTTTACGTGAGCTGATAGAGTGAACAAAAGACATAAACAGTATAATATCTTCAAAATAGAAGCACTTTACTTGAGCCAGCTTGATAGGCTTCCAACAAAGAGAGACAAAGTGTAATCAGTTTTCAATTTTAAATGTCACTCACTTATTTAATTGGTTTTATCAAGTTTGCAGATGTTTCAGTTTGACCAAATGTTTTAAGCTTCCAACTCAGTTAAACTAGAGGGAGATGGTTGAAAAGTAAATTATTTTTTAGGGTTCTTTTTTTTTTGTTTTTAGGGTTTAAAATGGGATCAGATTAGGGTTTGGGTTACATAGTATGTAGAGATGCCACAAATAGACAGATGACACTTTGTTGAATATCTATTTTTTGTCACCTGATAGTTGAGTGTCAACATTGATCTATCCAAATAAAGCATTTGTATACGGAAATTGGTCCAACATCTTGTCTAAGGCTATACACAAGCTGGCTTTAGGTCACTGTATATTCTCTAACACAGATGATATTAATTCAACAAACTGTACGAAGTATATGAAATTTGTTGAAGGTTTCTGTGTGAGATTAGTGTTTTGTCACATCTGTTTATGGCTTTTCTCAAGCTCATCTAGATTATTTCTTCATAAAACCAAAACACAATCACTCTCTTCCACAGTTATCACTGGGTTCATTCCCCTCATCTCTTCTCTTAACTAGAGAGTCAGTTAATCAACTCCTGAACCCACTACATACATAGACAATCTCCATGGCAACCACACAAACGTATACACTCAGCCAGTGTGAACACTTGTTCTTCAGAAAAGCCTTTCTGGTTTTTACTATGAGCTTAGACTAATGGCTATATGGTCACTGGACAGGAGGAAGTATCTTTCTTCTTTATTCCCGTATTGTGTTATTTTTCATTGCACTTTCATTTCATTTTATGTCAAGCTTCCTTTTATCATGTGTTTTATCTTGTATACTGATTTTACCTTTGCTTTTTATGTGAAGCACTTTGTAACTCTGTTTTTGATAAGTGCTATACAGATACATTTTATTATTATTTTTGTATTATTATCTACAGAGGGGACTCTTCATACTGGTTGGAGCATGTTGGAGATCCCTGTCTTTGGAGTTGCATACAGTATGACTCTAGTAGGTTTGGGATCAGCTGCAGTCCATTAAAAGGTTTTCTTTCTTCATATTCTCTCCTTTGCTCACTATCATGAGTGCAGTCTGGATAAATTCAGGTTTATACTAAAAAAGCAACAACTAATTACAACCCCCTAATTATTGTGAATGATTACCAACAATCTAAAAGATTTGACTGATTTCTCACATAACATTGTAAAGATGAATACAGTATATTTTGAGTTTACGTTTGGTTTGTTAGGGCCCATTGTTGAATAATCCATGCTAATTCACTATCTCAGATTACACATACACATTCATACATAAATCTCTGTAACACTGACATGCTCTGCCGATAACTCAAGGTCATAATGTACACACTTGCCTGCTCCATTCACAGCACACACTCCTGATGGGTTCTGATGAATAATTTAAGGTGAAACTAATTACTTTAAACAAACTCACAGGGGGTTACCATTCAACTCATTTAAGGGGACTAATGAGTTTCAAGGCATGCATTACAGAGCTATTTATCAAGACCGAGAACCTTAGCTTGGCAGCACTGCTTCGTTACTGTCACCACACAGACTGCATTGAGATTTACGTTTTTTTTTCCCTCTCCTTTTTTCCTGTTGAGAGAGAAGGACAGACAATATTTGTGGTGAATTGTTGAACATTTAACCCATAGGTGAAGTTCAGCCATGATTGTGGAATGACTTATTGCCCAGTCCCTCGGTGGTTAGCCTTTTTTCAGATATGAGTTTATGAATTCCCTCTGGTTGTGAATTCATATGATTTCCCTCTTGCCTTCTAGCAATCTGCACTGCCTTCTTTCCTCGTGTGACCTTTAATGCTTTCAATGCCTGTAAATAAAAAGTAAATATACAGGAATTACTGACAGACCTTTCTACTTTTTTCCACAACTGGAGTTGATAGCTGTAGAGTATAATATTGGCAAAGCACAAAGAGGTTCAAGGAAGAACTTTTCTTTATTCTTGTGGTGTCAAAGCAGAGGTCATCGTGATTCTGATCACTGCTAAGACTGTTTGAATCCACAAAGAGTCCAAGAAGACAGTAATGTATGCATGTTCTGTCAGATCAATGACCTAGTGCTATTATGGCGAAGTAATCGTGATCAGTCAAAACACCCATTTGAAGCAGCCTGCTGAAAAATCCCAACTGCACCTAGACCTGAGGATATTCAATAAATCATGCATTCCCTCCAAGCTGTATTCAGAGCAGGGTTAGGTAAGCGAGAGCCAGGGGCAGCGTCCCATTGAAGGCTGTTCAGAGATATTGTAGATGATCAGTTGCTCCAACACACACAACATCCTACTCCAGATACGCACGATAACCTTGCCTATTGTCCAACCTCTTGTTTTGTTATCTGAGGAACTTGTTCGCTTCACATCTCTGTTCTCCAGATGCATTTATTATACATAAACTCTGAAGTTAATGCCAGGGCCAGGACAAATCAAAGATAAAGCTTATATAAAGTTTATGGCTTTTGAACCTGAACTAAAGGGCATGAGTTAAAAAAAATAATAACTGCTGCAAAAAAAGTTTTCCACAAATTCTTTAGCCTGCTTATGAATGATAACTTGACTGTGAAGAAAGCTCCCACATTATCCAAAACCAAAACTTTCTTCAACAAGGCAACAGTAACAGGTCCCCCATCAAATGATACAGTCTCCCTCTGGGCCAATCAGTGACAAATACGTCACCTTGTGGTTGTTTTTTGTGTGGGACAGGAAGAACTGTAAGAGGACCTGCCTTTTGAAATCTACCCATTTATTTAATAATTCACAGATTCTAAGTAAATATAAAAGAAGCACTGATAGTGTACATGTGTGGAGTGAGGAAGGAAGCAAGGGATTCCAGGACAGTTTATCATGTGCTTTACTACAACAAACAAATCAGATGCAAAACAGCAAAAAGCAGGCAAAGAAATAAATAGCACTTGTAGTACTTTCTTATAGCTACTGTTTCCACGAAAATTGCAGTGCAATAGAACAATGTAGTGGTGTCAGTGGTCAGAGGACAGCCATTCTACAGCTTAATGCTTCTTTGTCATTGGTCTGGGTTCAGTGAGTATGATTATGTAGATACATGTGGGAGGGAAAGGGGGATAAATTGTGTGAAAACCAGGTGCTAAAAACAAATAGATGTTTTGAACTTGATCTGCACTAGGCAAGATTTCTATGTAAAAGTACACCTGTCTTATCAGCATAAGTCACCAAGTGGGGCTGCAACAGAGAACAGACGAATAGATTTGCTCTGTTTGCCCAAATGAAATTCTACTGTCAGGTACAGTCACTGGCAGGAAATGATTCATCAAAACTTAAGACCAAAACACAAAACTGTCTCCTCAACAGCAGCAGGTGACTACTCTGTCCAGAGAAACTTGGACTCACCAATGTTGATATAAAGCAGTCACAGACTGGCTGGGTTGGTTAACATGTATTCTTGTATGACGTTTATGATGTCACTTCATGGTGGACAGTAGTGCTAATACACTGTATAATCATAAAATGTAATGCTTAAACATTTTGATCAAATTGTCATGTGGGAAATGAAATGCAGAGATTCTCCTTGCATGCCACAATTACTAGCTCCAATAAGATCCAGTGTTGCATTGACACCATTGTCACAGTAATTGTTTGCATCATCTGCATCGAGACTTACATCACTGAAAGATAAGTGATGTGAGTCTCAGTGCAGATGATGTAATTCATATACTGACTGATGATTTTATTTCTCATAATAATAATAATAATAGTAACTTTATTTACATAGCACCTTTAAAAACAGAGTTTACAAAGTGCTTTTGACAGTCAAAATAAAAGCAGAATAGTCAAAATGACTCGGTGTGAGTTTATGTTGATGCAACTCACCTCAGACCTGAACATGGATCAAGCCAGGGCAACAAACTCACACGTCATTGCAGCCAATTTCCCAATGTACAGCTCCAGTGTATGCAGGATTATCTTGTGCACCAGTTTCTATACCATGCTGTGTGAGTTGTATTGATAAGTCTGCAATAAAGTGGGTGACTGTGTTTCCTTCTGTAGTGTGGGATATACCAAACTAATATACAAGCTAATAAATTGGCACACACTCTTTTAATGGACTGTTTTGCCCTATTTCATGTTATTTGAACTTGCCATATGGGAGATATAACTGGTTATTGTTATTTTTTACCTGGAATTGTAGCTCCCCCCTTGGGTCATCCATCCATCCACTTTCTTGCCACTCATGCAAGTCAGGGTCACTTTCACAGTGGCAACAGAGTATGCAGAGCAGTCCAGATGTCCTTTCCCCCAGCAACTTCCTCCAGCTCCTCCTGGGGATCCCCAGGTGTTCACCGCCAGCTGGGTGATGTAGTCCCTGCAGTGTGTCCTGGGTTGGCCCTGGGGTCTCCTCCGGGGCGACTGTGCCTGGAATAACTCCAAAGGCAGGTGTCCAGTGGAATCCTTACCAGGTGCCTGAACCACCTCAACTGTCTCCTCTCAATGCGGAGGAGTAGCAGCTCGACTCACTGATCACTGAGCTCCTCGCCCTGTCACACAGAGTGACAGGGTGACCATGATATGAACTTACCACTTTTTGGCTAGAGCTAAATCTAGAGGTACCAACTAGAGGTTGGTACTCCTCGGATCGGACTCCACACATAACATAAAGTTGGACAATAACAAACACTATGTTTGAACACAAGGAAGTTCATAAGCGCACATTATACCAGAGCACCTTGAGCCAAAGGTCGATGATTGACTTTTTAGTTGTTTGACCTGCAGCCATATGTTCTGGATACTTGGGTGAAGAGATGAGCTGAGCTGTCGACTGATTACCATCTGTTGGTGAGTTTGATCATGGGAGCCTGCCAGACAGACATGGTAAACCCATATGTGTAGTTAGGATGTGCTGTGAACACCTTGAGGAGGATACTGTCCAGAATGATTTCAACTCTCACCTCCGAACAAGCTCCTCATGTATCCCCATTTGGGCCAATCAGAGTAATTACCAGAACACCGTGGTGAGGTGCACTAATTCATCAAGTTTCACCAAAATCCGATCTGTGGTGTCTGAGACATTGCATGCGACAGACAGGCGAATGACTGAAGGAACAGATGCAGACTGATCCATAGTGCCCCACGATTTTATTGCGGGGGACAATAACAGGGGAAGTTTGTGAAGATAGAGGAAACCTATGCATTCTCTCTTTGGGCATTAAAAGCATACATGTTCCAAGCTTTCATAGAGAAACGAACAAAAGCACAACCTCATGATTGCAGTCTTTTTGAAGGGTCTGAGTGGTTCTCTGATCTGTGCCAAACTAATCATCATCATTTACCAAGATAAAAGCTTGTCCTTCAAGCTGCAGCATATTCACAGGGAGGCAGTTTACGTTTTCTTTCAAACTGCAAAAATAGATGAAAAAACATATGGATCCCTGGGGTGCCACCTTGCCCTCCTACTATCCCTGAAGAGGCACCTTATAGAGGATCACTCAAGAGACAAAAGACGGGATGAGAGAAGTTTTAGCACTTATAGGCATACTGGCATATTTTAGGTGATAGCAATAATGAGGAATACTGAGACTGGCACTCGGCCAAAACACCGTATAAAATTGAGAGGAACATGTTGAAAGGAAGATCACAAAGAAGAGAGGTATTGTGATTGTATGAGGTTAAATAAAATAGTACTGACTACATCTCTACCATGTGGTGCACTACATTATTGATGATCATTTGGAATAATTCATCTTTTCATTCACAGTTATATGCTGCTAATTCTCATCGGTATCTTGTCCATTATCACTGATAGCCTGAATAAAAGAGAGGCAAGAGGAGGGGGAAGAGGGCACTTGGCTATGTCCAAACGTCTTCCTCGTTTCCCTCTAGGAACTATGTGTCCTTCGGGTCACCTTAGTTAATTTGAAAGCTTTTGTCTCCAAAGGCACTTACCTGACACTCGAGGTGGGCAGTAATGTGAGAAATTACAGAGCTTCAATTAGTTTCTCCCTCTTTTTACTCTTAACCGTGAAACCCTGAAAGAGTCGATAACCTCTTGGTTATGGAAGTGAGCCCACTAATGAGATGCATGAGAACATAGTCTGTGGCAGGCAAGCTTGCACTCAGACACATATTAAGGCATTTTCTAATCAACCCATGAAGGTTGTTAGAGTTTTTTCAAGGTTAGCTGCCTGACTATGTTAATGTAATATATGTTTTTATGTCTACTCTTTGTGTTTGATGTTTGATGTTTGATGTTTGAAGCATAAACATGTATTCCCCTGCTATACTTGTGTAGGAAAATTGTGAGTAAATAATAGTATGGATCTGGCAGCTATAAAGAGTACATTTGTCTATCTTTTTCAGTACCAAAGCCTTTTAAACAACTTCAAGAGGTGACTTTAGGCCTAACTCTAAGTAAATTATGGGTGTGAGTGAGAAATAAGGGGATGAGGGAGCTTCTTGATAGATAGGGTAGTAATGAAGGGCTTCACCTCGATCTATCCCTCTGAGAAAGAGAAAGAGCTGACTATGCCTGTCACAAAGGCGAGGCTTAATGATCAGCAAACCACAGAGTAAAAACATCAGTTTAAATAACGTCAAACAGAGTCAATATGATTGACTCTGAAGTGGTTAATGACACATCTCCCCACTTCACAGCTCTGAGTGGATGTTACTTCGCCTGGTAGTGGCTTTAAACAAAACCCACTCAGCTTATGCCATATGTAAAGCTCTGTGTGGAAGAGCAAATGACCACAGTTGCATTATCTTAATAGCTGTTTTAATGTATTTAAATTTCAAATGTAACTGTTAGTTTGTAATTGTTTGTTGATTTGTAATGTAGTCACAGTCATTAATGTATGTAATTAACTTGCAGTAAACTAGTACTTTACATTTAGCAATTTAAGCAATCTCTTCTCTCTCAAAAGATGCCTCTGCTGTAGGTGCTTAGACATTGTCCTCCAGCTGTGAGCATTATCTCTGTCCTGCCTGGATAGACCTCTCCTGGTTATCTTACTCTAGCCAGCTGCCCTGATTTCCATTGACTTGAAACAATTCCTGGGGTCAATGATGGCTGATAAATTATTAATTGATTTTGGTTTACCAAGTGCTGTGAAAGCACATTATTTCCCCTTGTTCTCAGTGCATCTTAATGGATCTCCTGTACTTCATGTGCAGTCAAACATATTTTCTGTACATTTGGGCTGTTTCAGCTGAGTGCTGAACAATCTCTTCTCTCTAAACAAGTTGCCTCTCATGCCAGAAGAAGAAATATGTTACTCAAAACTGAGAAAATGTTGGCTTCACATCACATGGTTACAAGCTTGAGACTTGTGTCTTTCACTGAGGACAAAGAGAAGCTGGCCCTCAGTTCACCTCACTACTCTGCTCCCCCTGTCCTCAGATTAACCAGATTCAGAGTAAAGACTGAGGCCAGGATTCTGCCAAGTGTTGAATCGTGTGCCTGTGTGCATATGTGTGTGTCCGCATGCGCATATGCGTGTGACAGAGAAAGAAAGCAATAAAACACTGGAGAGAAACATAAACCTGATGACATCAGGTGAAACTAAGAAATTGAAAATACACAGACAGTCTTGCCATATCGCTAGCATTTCCTCTCTCTAATTGAACTCATAGTGTGTATATAATGCTTTCTCTGAGTCTGTCATCTGTCCAACTGAGACTTGGGCAAATATCAGTAAGTCTCATCCTCATGACTGCAAAGTAGTCCACAGTATGACAAATCACTCAGCACAATAGTGGAAGAAGCTCTTGAAAAAAAGATTTAAACTTGAAATTAATTTGGCTCTCTGGCAGAACTTAAAAAAAAAAAAAAAAAAAAAAAAAAAAAACATCTTTAAAACACAATGCATTAGTAAGTCATCCATAACTTAATTTCATTTTCCTGAACAGTGTGTATTAAACAATTTGCGGATGCATTTGGTGCCTGCGGCAGCAGGTTTGCTTAAGGTTTCTTTGGAGTGCTAAATGGTCATTATAGAGCCTCATTTTCATGCGAGGCTTGGTGTTCCTGCTGGGTTTGCAGTTGGCAAAGCTCTCTCAAACATCAGGAGGGCTGCAGCTGGAGGGAGCAAAATGTAATGGTCTCATGTTTGCTTCACGGGAAACCATGGGAACAAGTTGGCTACTATTGCCAGGGAGTTTTTAAGTGTGTGATGTACTATCAATAGCTAAAGTATGGGTACTGTAAATATAAGTTGGTCTTTTTGCTGTGGCCAGTGTTTCAGCTTGGTTTAAAATGGAGGCCAATACGGATCAATAATCAAAAGAGTTATCTTACCTCGTATGTATCTTTAAATGTTTAATTGATATTACGCAGGAGAGTCAACAGCAAAAGGAAACTAACTTCATCTCACTGTTCTAATACTTAAGTTGATAATTGTATGCCCCACCTGCCTGTTGGATAATATTTCAAAACATTCCAGAGAGAAACTATGTTCAATATTTTTCTCACTCACGCCCACAAGCATGCCTCTCAACAAACTCTCCCCACCATGAAAACATGTTGATCTGAGAGACAGAGCTACAGCACACTTGCTGCCGTTTTTCCTCGTCATTCAAATGCGTCTCCTGTGGGCCGTGTCTATATTCCTAAGAGAGCTTAACTTGTAATACGAAAATGGTGTCTTTCACATCTGTACGGGTTTCCAATGATCTATGTCAGAGAGCTGTCAATCAGAGCATGACACAAGTCCATAGAGGCCCATGCTTTGTCAATCAACAGACAGAGTAGCCGGACAGCTGTCACTGTTGGACAACGGAGCAGTGATGGATGGGCTTGGAAGGAGGGAGGGAGAGTCGGCTCCTCATCCAGCGAACATGATTGAACGTAGATGGGACTCGGAGGAGCGGAGTCATTTGACCTCATTAACAGGACTGCTACAGAGGAATGTCCATCCAAAGCAAAAACCTGATTCCACATAGACACTGAAATATGCAAACATTAACCTCTGTGTGTGTGTGTGTGTGTGTGTGTGTGTGTGCGCACGTGCATGTGTGTGTGTGTGTGTGTGTCCGAGAGTGTGTGAATGACAAAGAGAAATACAGACAGACAGACAGAAAGGTATACTAACAAAAAAAAGAGAGATGCTGGAAGTTTAATATCAGTATTATTATCCGTTTAGAGAATGTGCTTGGTTACCACTAAAACATGAAATCTCAAACACTGATTTTCACACTACTTTGCATGTATTTGAATGTAGAAACTATTTTTACTTCAAAAAAAGCGATAAATTGTCAGCTACGGCCTCGTCTTCCCCCTCCTCCGACAATACTAAATTAGATTCGTGAGAAGACGAATGCAGAAGACAAAGCAATCAAAGACTCCTGCTGTTCCATACTAACCAGTGGATCTAGGTGTTGTATGTCTCAAGTACATTAGAGGATCACAGCATTGTCATGGAAAGCACATGATGTGTATGCCAGTCATGCTCTAATAAAAAAACGAATTCTACATGTTGCCAGACTACTCATTTCAGTAGTCAAACAATTATTTCTTTAAAAAAGTTTTGGCTCTTAAACTGCTGCTCCAATTATGACAGCGCTTGCAAAAGCTGGGGGGCAGAAGGTCCCAGGTTCTATCTCCCAGCCCTTTCTGTGTGGAGTTTACCCGTTCTCCCCGTGTTCGCATGGGTTTCCTCCCACAACCCAAAGACATGCAAGTTAGGTGGATTGGAGTGTGTTTACCCTGTGGTGAACTGGCAACCCGTCCAGGGTGTTTCCCTGCCTTCTGCCCAATGCATGCTGGGATAGGCTCCAGCCCCCCATGACCCTGAATAGGAATAAGCGGGTAACGACAATGACTGAATGAAAATGTTGGTGGATGATGCATCGTGTTTCTGAGATCCCGCTTTTACAAAATTAAACTGACTGGCCTAAGGGAGTTCAGGCAATTAACTGAAAACTTTCAAGAAGCATAGTTTATCATTAAGACCTGAACACTCCTCTGTAGGTTTTTCAGTCATTAAAGCTCTTGTTTCCCACATCATTCATTGATTGATTTTCTCTACCCACCTAAACCTTTTCAGGCTCATGGGGGGCTGGAGCCTGTCCCAGTATAATTTGGGTGGAGGACAGGTCACTAGTCCATCATAGTGCTAACACAGATCAACAGGCAGTCACTCCTATCCACCTGACTTGCATGTCATTGGAATGTGAGAGGAAACTGGAGCACCAGGAGGAAACCCACACAAACACGTGAAGAACATGCAATCGAACCCCAGTCCTTCTTGCTGTGAGGCAGCAGAGCTAACCGCTGCCTCTCCCGCAGAATAGATTTGCCCAAAGGGGGATGAGACAGGAAACATGTTTACTGTTGCATCCAAAAGCTTATTTCAGGTGAGTTTTAAGAGTATATAAAGGACAAAAGAGGCTTGCAGAAGTACAAAAAGCTCTAGTACAATCTAGGCACATTGCATGCTTTGAATTCAAAATAAAATATGTTAGCTACATATTCTACAAAATCGATTAAAATTTTAAAATATGCTTACACAGTGGTTTGGCCTTGATACATTTTAATGCTGCAGGCAATATTGCTCTCAAGTGGCAAAATACTGAGAAAAGTCTCAGTACAGTATACATTTTACTCCTAACACAGACTTTCTCTCAATGTAATTCATTAAAAAAATATTTTCTAAGATTCCATTACAGCTGTGAAATATTTAAGAGTAATGAACATGACTTTTTTCTTACCCTCAAAGAAATGGCCGTACCAGCTCAGTCATTTCATTCTCACAGTCCAACACAATCCTATAAGAGACATACTGTGTTTCTGATTATCTATGTTCAGTGTGATAAGAATGAGGCTTATCACTGGAAACATAAGATCCCACACCTAAATGTTTTCATAATCAGGCCTGCTGAGGCACAAGCCTGACTATTGCAAACAGAAATCACAAACATGGAGCCCGGCATGGCCCACTCTTTTGTGCTTAATCATATAGAGAGGGGGAAAATGTTGAGGGAAATAGAATTTCCATTTTGGTCATTTAGTTGATGTTCTTATCCAGAGTGACTTACAATAAGTGCAACAGTAGAATAAGCTTCAATTGTGTGACCATAGAGTGATCATGAAAGATGAAAGCTCTAGGAAAAGGAAAGAATAAGAGTTAAAGAGAGGCATAGAAAGGATTTTTGAAAGGGGAATTAAAGGAATAAGAGAGAATGTCAAAGAGAAATGCAACCAACCACTGAACAGATGTAAAATAGCAATGGGTTTTACCAGGCTGTCATTATACATACATGCACACACGCACATGCACACACACACACACACTGACACACACACACACACACACACACACACACACACACACACACACACACACACACACATATGGGTCAGGTTGGTTCATGTCCTCATATCTGTCTGCATATTTACAGTCCCATGTTTGAGCGATCATTGACAAATCTCTCTAGAACGGCAGGGTGATTTATGGGATGTTTTGGATTACATAAAATTCCCTATGGAAATGTATCACAGAAAAGAACAGTTTTCTCCCATTTCCTGAATAATGTATGAACATATCCCAAGCAATCAGCAAGATATGTCATAATAGTATTACAGTTTAGCTATATTGGGCTTTACATTGCTAAAAACCATTACTACATTAATAAAAAGTGCTTATCTAGACAATAAAAGTGTAAACATTTCTGTTCTTCAATCATACCGTAATAAAATTGTCATGACAATGCTCATTGTCAAGAAAAAGTATTTGTATCTATGGAAATGATAAATATGATGTGAAATGATGATTTAGCATGTGTTTGCGTGTGTGCAAGCACATTTGCTCGTGTGTACTAGGGATGCATGATAGATAGATAGATAGATAGATAGATAGATAGATAGATAGATAGATAGATAGATAGATAGATAATTCTTATTTGTGTCACTCCTCAACATACAGATCAGATTTGATTTTTAATCTAATCAAATACACGTTCCATTTCCTCAGCGAGTATTCGTGTAAGCGTTTTGTAGGCATTTTTTTCTTTTTCTTAATGCAGTCCTTATGATCCATGAAAGGAAGCACTGGACAGCAACACAGATGTCATGACAGGCTTTCAAACTCACTGGACAGCAACTCTACCTGGAACAGATTCAGATTTGATTATTGAACACAAGGTAAGGCTGGCACTCAGCTCACCTTAATGCTCTGCACCACCTGTCCTCAGATGAACCGGTGTGAGTGTGTAGACTGAAAGGAGAGTCTGTGTGCATATGTGTGTGTGTGTGAGTACGTGTGCATCAATAAAAACTGATTGCAATCCGGACTTAAACTACTCCACACGGAGCTCACTCCGAGGTCTCACCATTAAAGAGCATATGCTCACACAGTGGATGAGGGGGACCTGAAAACAGTCCATTGTCCCTGGATAGGATGTGACAGCACATAAAGAGCCAGCACCAGGATGCAGTGGATGATTAAGGGACAATGACATTTAATATGCAGTCCTCAGGAGCTTCCCAAGGACACTGCAGTGTCCTGAGTCCTCCCATTCCTTTGATACAATGATGTAACGCACATCTCTCATCTCTCCATCTCGTCTCTACGCTATTCAGCGACGTCAGTTTGTGTGAGTCCAAGATATGGCCTTGTCAGTATGCACCAGTGAGGGTGGTAGTGTGATAGAACCGCAATTCCCAAGCAATTGGCTCTCTGGAAATTAGACCCCCCCCCCCCCACGCCCACCGCGCCTGTGGAAAGAGGCTAGCTATTCTACAATTCACTGCCTCACTGAACCTTGGCTAGCTGACACGCTATTGTCACTGGGAGAGGATGGATATTTTGGAACTATTCAGACAGCAGCACACTACACCGGCTGTGAAAGCCAGCTATTTGTTCACACGGCTCCAGAGAGAAGAGAGGGAGGAAGAAAGGAAAGAATGTGTGTAAGATGAATATAATGTGTTCATAAGGCATCAAAGCTATCGCCCTTTTTCTCAGTTTAGATGGAAGGGGTGAAAGAAAGAAAGAGGGAGAGTCAGCCATGCGTAGAATTGCCTCTTCAATAGGAGCGCACCTCTTACATTACAAACGGCTAGTAAAATGGATGCGTTTATACATACTGTTATGATCCCTGTGCAATCCTATTACTGTGCTGCAAGCAGGATAGAGCAGTGCTGGCTTCAGACCCTGGCAGCGCTGGTCTGCTTTACCCAGGGGCCACAGAGACAAGACCAGATACTCCTTGTGTTTTTTCCCTGGAGGTACAGCAGTGTTGCATTTTACACTTGCACACCTGCACATGTTGTGATAAAGATTTGTTTTCAGTCACCGTCCTGCTTATCAACACTGCCAGCTGAACTACCCTCTGGACTCTCACCTTTCTAACTTATTGGGAAGGGGGCGACTGGTTGCATGTGAATTTGTTATTTTTTCACTATTGTCTGCTTATTATAAACCTCTATAAATAGAGTCGGGACGATATGCTTATCTCACGATACGATTCAATATGCAAAATGGGGTTCACGATTCGATACAACCACGATGTGATGTAAGAAAAGTTCAGTGACAACCAAGTATGTGAAGAATTATGTTTTTTGTTTTTTTTGGTATTCTTTCTAGCTATGGCACTGGCTTGCTGAAATGTAAACAATTTTAAAGTACAAATAATAATAATAATAATAATTGCAAAGTACAAATAATATAATTTAGATGGAGAACTTGTGAAATTGTGATGGTCAAGCTGTCTCATTTTTCATTACTACAGCAGAATAAAATGTAGCTAATATTGCGATTCACTTCTGCCACGCGATACGTATTGTCAAATTTTTGCATTGCGATATGTTGAATTTCGATATATCGTCCCATCCCTACCTATAATATATCCTTCATCATCCTGTTACATATAGGATATTGCAAATAGCTTGGAGATATAGACACACAGGTGCATAAATGCAAAAGTCTGATAAGAGTCTTTTATTATTTTATCCCTCTGTGATGGCATTCTTAAAGATCCTTGTTGTGTCCGACATCTGAAGAAATCCACTGTCCTGATTCGAAGGTCAGACCGCAGACTGCGCCCTAGAAGGATGCCCCGCTGTAAATAACTTCTCATAAAAAAGCTCCATTCAGGACTAATGGCTCTATTCATGCATTGAGCACCAAATCCATTCGGCTCTACGGGCAGCAGATTGGTAATCAAAACTTTAAAATGAGTATGTATGAGAGCTATGAGAGCCTGGCTGTTTTTTTAAGGACTCTAGAGCTTTGTGGTAATAAGGTGTCGCCCTCTCTTCTCCTCCACCAACAAAATGTATGAAGGACAAAAGAGGTCAGAGAAGTTATCTGGTGAGGAGAGGGAGGCGATCGAGAGGAGGGCTACTTTTTTTCTGTTGATTTTATTAAGACTGGCAACATGGTTCATGGTTTCATACAGATAAAAACTGCTAAAGCCTGTATACTCCTATAGCTATCTTTTTACTACTTATTGTGCCAAATACAAAAAGACAGTGTTTCAAAGCACTCTGCATTTTAAATTAATTTTCGACCAATTCACACTCAATCCACAACTGCAGACATTATGTTACAGATGAGCATATGTGTGCAATATTTGTATGTCTTCAATCATAGGCTACAAACAAATGCAAGCACTGACAAATGCATGCTAGTGCACACTGACACACACACACACACACAACCACAATGAGTTTCCTCCACGCTATCATAACACTGCAGTTCTTAAATACTTCACTAAAGTACCAGTTGACATTTTATTCAAATTCATAACTAATCAAAGAGAATAAAGCAACAACACAAACCATGTGGTAACCGTTTTCTTCTCTCAAACAGGCCTGTAGCCCTTTGTTCTTGACAAAACGTTAGAAAGTAGACACATACTCAAAACAAAAATAGAAAGGAACAGATAATTGTGCTGTTTTCCTTGAAAAGACTGAGTTAATCAGGCGCGCATACTGACAGCCCTTAAATGTCAGGTCTCCTCAGTTATCATTTCCTTTGTGCCTATAAATTAAAGAACAAAACGCTTGTCTGACTGAGAAAAATACACAGATTTACAAAGGTTGTTCTCAAAGAGCAAGTCCAAGGGGGTAAAGATACGAATTAAGAGCAACAGGGGCAGACAATCTCATTGTACACACCTACTCTTTGCAATAAATCAAATTACCGGCATGACAAAAGCATCTTTCCAGGGAAGCAGAGGGGTGAGAGCCAATACATTTACATGGTCTTTTTGTACAGTATCCAACAGTTAATTAAGGGGCAGGATGGAGGACACGCTCGTCATGTCTCTTTCTCCGACTCCATTCAGTAGTCCATCTCCCAGAGTTGGAGTAATGCGGAAAATGCCTCTTGCCAAATTGAGGTTGCACAAAAGAAAGGTTTTCCAGCCCTAGGTCCATACGTTTGACACTACAAACTTTAATTGGCAGTCATGTAAATTGTTCTTCCAGTGCTGTAAGGGGGCTTTAGTGCAACGGAACAAAAGGTTATCCCTTTACAACTCATTTCCCCTTGGAAAAACATGAATAGCTATAAACCTATAGTGCTGTGGACCAAAATGGAATTCACCAAAAAAAGTGTTCAAGAGACTTCACAAGCCTGAAGGAAGAAAAGTCTTTGGAATTCAGTTCCTGCAGCATTCCAGTGAAACAAAGTGGATTCAAGTAGTTTAAGAAGTTACAATGTAATGTCTTTAACTTGTTCGGGAGCATGAATCATTGTTTTTACTGGTTCTGATTAGAATTTTAGGTCTATAGCAAAGTTAATTATTAAATTGATTTATTTATTCCAACATTAGAGGGTTTTAATAACAATTAAGAGCTTTTTTTTTTTAGAGCTCGGCCCTCCACAGAGAGGAGCTCAGTAGTTCTCAACCTTTTTGGCTTGTGATCCCTTAAAACAAATCAATTCCTTCTCACAACCCTCAGCACAGACGTGCTGCGTGCATATGCATAGTTCAATCAGATAATGATCTCCCTTTTCAGGTTGTTTCATTTGAATGATTATCAGAGGCCTAGAGGCTTAAACTATTCAGTATTTCACAAGAAAAAAGCAAATATTAGGGAAAAATCTGAAAAAGTACCCATGATTATAAATTTGTATTGTAGAATTATGTTTTTTTTCCTATCTCATAAATCAGATCACAACCCCCCAAAATTATCTAACATGACCGCCTGGGGCGTCCCAACCACTGCCGTAGCTTATAAAGAGGTTTACCATTTGAAAAGGACTAGAGTTACAGCTGCTGACCTGCAGGGTTCAGTGCCAGTCTTCCTCTTGTATACTTCTGACACATTCATGATGATCACAGAAAATAACTGAAGTTATGTAACATAAGGATTCTCTCTCAAATTGCTTTGCCCTTTGTAAAGTGTGTTGAAAAGGTTCTGGTAAAACTGGCTTTACACTAAAACGTAAAAGTAAGTAAAGTAAAGTAAGCTTACAACCATTTTTCTTACCTATAGTACAAACTCACAGTTTTGGGTGTAAATTCTCATCACAATGCCTGGCAGTTATTTGCTTTCTAATTAGTCTATCATAATTTCAAAAACCTCTCTAATTATGTTATAATTAGCTCCTCTAAAAAATCTGGCCTAATTAAATCACTATTGTATTCGGCGACAGAATCACAGAAACAAGGGATCCAGTGTTAAAGCGGAGGAGTTGGTAAAATCTATTTTTTAGCTTCTGTGTTCCACCTCCAGGGGACGGACTGACACTGATGATAGCTAAACTCTTTCTCTATTTTCTCTGTATTCCCCTATTCCTTCTCCACAATTAGTTCACCCCTGGCATGTGTTTGACATGCTTGACTCAGTTAGGGTTTTTTTTTTTGTATGTTTGAATGTTTTTTTTCTCTGCCTGTCGTAATGAATCTGGACTTAGTGACAGCCCATAAACTACAGAATGAATTAGTGGATCAATCTCGAGACAAAACCTCCTTGCTCATCACAAATAGTAGCATTGAGAAGGCCTCAACCTTATGAAGACTGCTTGTACATACTGTAATTCTGAAAACTTCTGTGGTGAATAGCCTACATTATATTCAAGGTTAGATTTTCTTTTAAAGCCCCAATCCAGAATCTGGGAAATAAGCTAAGGAAAAAAGGTTCAGGACAGCAACATGTTTCCTGCAGTCATTTACCCTGCAGGAACACGTTGGCCAATAAATGATTGAAGGGAACATGTTGCCGTCCTGAACCTTTTTTCCTGTTTTAAGATAGTGTCCCTACTTTATCTTTGTAAAAAAAAAAAAAAAAAAAATCAATAAAAGCATACCTTTGCTTCTACATGTTATTCCTCCCAGCTTTTTGACATCAGCCATGGGTACACCAGTTCATCCACTGGCTTTGTGCAGTTTTTTTTGCGGTGATTTTAAGAATCTTTATTCCATGACCCTAATGTCTGCTGGACATCTGATGACAATGAACAGGTCATAATTTCTATGCTTTTGACTGATAGTCCTGTAGGAATTGAGAGGCCACAGGTGTTGGATGCTGTAAGGTCATGGATATGTTATGTATGTGGCAGCTAAAACACCTCACCAAACATTAATTAGGTGGCATCATGGTTCTCTACAGAGGGCTGTGCAGGTAGCTCCGTTCATACATCATTAATGGCCACATGCGCTGCAGCCAAAGACCGAGGCTAACTGTCACCTTTTCCCTTTTTCTTCTTTTCTTTCTCAACTACAGCGCTAGACAGCCAATTTCAGAGAGTCTTGTAAATAACTATGGCCTACAGGGGGAGTTGGAGGAGACGGGTCCAGAGGTGAAGGGGTTTGAAGGGGTGTTAAGGAGAGAAAGTGGGGAGTGAAGGCTCCATGTCAGATGTGGACAGGGGTCAGAGTTCATTAACTATCTCCCCCCTGTAATGAAGCTTTTCCGGCTGAGGGACTTTGGCAATCGCTGCAGCAAGGTTAGTGAAGCATGGGGAGCACAAAGCAAGTCACCCTTCACAGAGAGCAGACAGATAGGGTCAGTATGAATGTCAACCCTTAAAAAAGAGCAGGCAGGAACTAGGCATATCTGATTGAATCTGACTCATTACGTGAACTTCCACACTGCAGAGATAGCTGGCTAATTAAATGAAGAACCCTGAGGGTGTTAAAAGGTTCTAATACCTTCCCTGCTTGAAGAGTGGGAGTCATTTGATCCACCATCAAGAAAACACAGATCACACAGATCACAGCCAGAGTTTGGCTCATGGAGACTTGATCTGTTTACATTATTCCCACAAGTTAGCAGAAAAATATAATCAGTGAATGACTGCAGAAAGTTGAAGTTAAGAAATAATAGACAGAGAATGGGCATGCATGCCATTCATAGGAAGAAGCTATAACAATGAATTTTCAGTGCTAGCAGTTGTGTGGAGTTCAAGGTACTCTGGGGAACATTTTGGTTGCCTGGCCAGGTATGAACCTTTGGTGACTTTGCTCAGAGTCAGGGATTATTGCCACCCCCACTGAGCTGAGTAAGTGCCCATTTACCCAGATAGGAAAGAGGCAAAAGAGTGAGAGCACTAACCTAAACAGCGCTTGTTTTGCAGTTCTGTGTGAACCCAAAGCCCTTTACTAGAGACGGATGGCAAGGAAGAGAGGGAAGTGAAATAGAGAGCAACAGAGTGATGCCTTCTTCCTTTCCCTTCATAAGAGTCTTGCCATCACTGAGTGGACAGAGTAGCATGTCTAGTTGTGTGTACTGTGATTTACAGAGCAGTGGGAGAGATCCATTAGCAATGAAACAACATACCCTCCAACCAGGAAGTGATTTATGCATTCAATAAGCCTCTCTGGCTTTCATTCCCTTTTTCCCCTCGTTTCACTTCCTTATTCTTGACAGCAGCAGTAAGAAAAGCCACAGCATGGGAAGTGGAATCTGCCAAGCAAGGTGTCCCAGGTAGGTGAGTTTACAACGGCACTATATACCTGCTGTACTGTCAGTTTGCCTTGACTGTGTTGCACAAATATCAAGCTGTATCTCTGTGAAGCCCTTGAAAGGATGTTCAGCTATAAGTTAATCAAGCAATATAAAGAGCAGGCACGGTTCAAAGTAACACATTCTAATTGAAAATAGAAAACTTCAGGAAGAGAGAACTGTTTCATCATCAATTGAGGCAACAACAGAGAGGAGGTATGATTTGATCTAGTCTGATTGCTTTGGGCTTCGTGGAACTGTTCTGTTCCAATTGTATGGCTCTAAATTGTGAACATTTTCTATGAAAGCAGAGAAGTAAGCCTTAAGGGAGAAAACATTTTAACGAGTTGACCTTGTTGCCTAAAATATTGAGGGAGGGATGAAACTGACTTTTATACTTTATAAATTGCGAGGAGAATAGGCTTTTTCATTTACCATTTCAAAACATATTCAAGGATTTTGGACAGAAATAGCAGTGATTAAACTTAAAGTCCACTAGCAGGGAGAAGTGCACTAAAAGCAGGCAGATGAGTGAGAAGGGGAAAGGACAAGAGGAGGAGCCTTGAAGGAGAATGGGATAAAGGAGGAGGGAGTGCATAAGAAGTGGCAAGTGAGGACCAAGTGGCCAGATCCTGCTGACTACTCCGCTTTCTAACAGCTGGGTTGGGAAACTCACAGCAGTCTTTAACATATCACTGAGCTATTAATCTACAGAGGGAAAGTATGGGAGGGACAGCAGAGAGAGGGAGAAAGAGCTAGAGGAAGGGGCAAGAAAGGAAGAAATCAGCAGAAAAGGCTTGAGAAAGAAGAAAGCAGCTTACAGTAACACCCATTAATTTCCCCAAAGACAGGTGTCGAGGATATTAATCCTAATAGGAGCGCTAAGCTTTGCCAGCTCCTCCGTCTCAGCTCCAGCCAAAGCTCTGCATATCCCATCCAGCTGAGGCCTTACAGATGCTTTCAATTAGAACCAACCGGTGCCAAAACACGGTTGTAATTTTCATGCCAAGTCACAAAGGAGGAACTCAGCCTGCCACTCACCAAAAATAGTTTCAAACATAATCCTAACCTTAACCCTAAATTTAACCTCGCTGGTGTATGTTCTAAGGTCTATGTCCAATCTCAACTATAAATAGGGACAAAAAATGTGATCATTGGTGTTCAAAGATTTTGTGGGGTTTTTTTACTTTGCAGCTTGGCCAAGGAGTGAAAATCCCAAAGCAACAACGGGTCAGAAAAAGAGGGCAGTTTAGAGGACCAGAGGGGGGAGCCGGCCTGCATATGATGGAGACCAATAGATAGGCCAGGGGTCTGAATCAAAGGACCATTACATTATGGTTTTACTAGTGGGTGCTTTATGATACGCCTGAGCCTCTACACCACAGCTGTCACACTGCCCACTGAGCCAGATCGGAGACATGAGGCACTCATCCCGCAGACAGCATGGGTGATTGGGCTTGTCTGGTTTTAGGGAGTTTGCGTTAGGAAAGAATTACAAGTTCAGTGGCTTTGCCTCATCAGCTCTTTGAAGGAAAAGAAGCAGACTGAAGCAATATTGGATAAGTTCATCTTTTTGGCTGCCAATGTGAAGTGGTAGCAAGATGGGCAGAGAGCTTTTAGTGTGTGTGTGTGTGTGTGTGTGTGTGTGTGTGTGTGTGTGTGTGTGTGTGTGTGTGTGTGTGTACACCTGTGCACATGTGCATGATTCACATATGGCAGTGATGGCTAATTAGCCTCCCCTCAGTTGTTTGCCTGAATTACAGTGAGCAGAAAAATTGATTTCCAGGCAATCAGGGACGTTTTGCTCTGATTGGACAGAATGCTTCGTCCTGTTTGTGACAGCCAATTGGGCCCATTACCCACTAAAATAAATTAGGGCTTGTGGTAGGTTAATCACAAACCTGTCATTTTACCAATACATCTATGATGGGATAAAAATTATTCACACAGGTGAAATCATATAAATGATGCCCTCCTTTGACTTTGTTCCTAACCTCTGACATATCCCAGTCATTTACTGGAGAATAAATATGGATCTACAATGAGGAGGTAGAGAAATACAAATGTTGAAAGATTTTGTAGAGTGCTTATTAATTGCTACAGCACAGACACATGCAGGCAAATGCATGCACAAACACACATATCAGCAACAATGCGCCAGTTAAAAACAATTTAAGTAAAGTTTTAAAGATACCAGGATCAATCCATTATGAAGCAGCTATTTACAGAAACATTTGTCTGTTTGTGCATCTGGGGCTGTGAGATCAGGAGTTATCCTCCGTGTTCCCAGTCTTTAGTCCGCATCTTATGCAGAGCAGCTAGGAAAAGGTGTACATCCAGAAGAACATCCTGCTAGACAAGTCAAATATATTGCAGGGTCGCAGGTGGCAGAATGGTGCCTGGGTGACAGACAGAGTGTTTTACTGAGAGTGGTACATAAGGAATGAGACAAAGAGATGGGGTGAACTTAGAGAGAGTAAAAGCTTCCCATATTATCTTGGTGAGCAGCCGCATATATAAGCCAGATCATTAAAACCCAGGTTGAATCAGGTCTGTCCCCCTTCATTTTCACATGTAATCTTCCTGAGTTTCATCCATTAAATGTGTGAAAATCAAAAATGTCCACAAAAAAAAAGCATCTAGCACTGCTATTGATACCATGTGTATGTGTGGCTAATGTGATGGTGTCCGATGCTCCTCCCTCCTACTCTTTTCATGCAGTCTCATGTTCATCAGGAGGATAATAACACAGGTTTCCTTCCTCTGTTCCTCTGTGACGACCCTTCCCCAACCTATTTCTCCTGAATAAATTCCTCCTTGTTTTTCCTAGTAAATACTGTCATGAATATAATCACTTCAGGGCTGGTCAATAATTTTTTAAGGCTGAGGATTCATTCTTTAATGAGTCTGACCCTTGGGTCTTTGCTCTATTCAGCCCTGATGCTCAAATTTGCATAGCACAGCACAAACTTTACAACATGCATAAACAGAATTGTAAGTCGATTATTTGGTGGGATATGAAAAAATAATGAATTGATAATAAGGATTGTGATTTAATGGTTATGCTAAATGTAAAGGGGAGACACAATACAACAATAAAAATGCTGCAAATTACAGTGATGGTGATCGAGACTATATTTTTTATTGTAAGCTTCGTTATAGGTATTGTAACATGTTTCATTAATGTTCAAAGATTTACTGGATGTCGATTTTATGTAGTAATCAAGTCTTTGATGGAATTGTAAGATGTCACTTGATATTCTGCCCTGACACAGATTATGCTGGAAAATGTTTTGTATTCATTATTCCCTACATCCTACAATTTATTATGGTGAACTTTGGGAATAGAGCCATTTCAATGCTCTGTTCTGTCCTCATTCCCCAAACGCTTGGTTAGGTAAGTGTGCCTAAGCTACTTTATCGCAAATAAGCCCTAACATTTGGGACAATGCTCAAATCGGCAGCTGTCGTTCTGGTGTGTTGTGCTTGTGTATAATGAGGCGCAATGAGTGCTTTGGCAATACAAGGGTAAACTTTGGTGAGAAAGTGGTTTTAGAGATCAGAGACTAGAACATTTTCTTGGCCCTTGATATGTGCACTTCAGAGCTGTTAGTGCTGACATCCATCCTTATCAATTATCTAATGTCAAGTCATGCCTTTTTTTTTCTGGACTCAAAACCTCAGGTCAACCTTCCCCACAATGATGTATTTAAATGAGACATTCTCTTCTATTTGTGAGTAATAGCACCGCCTACTGCTCAATCTTAAGCAGGTGCTAAAAAAAAAGGGGGGGGGGGGGGGGCACTTGGGAGTCCAAAGCAAGAAATCAATTTTTCATGAAGATTGGTGCTTTTAATATGATTAAATATGATTAAGTGGTGTGATTATAACAGGAAGGAAGCTGTATATATTCCTATATTCCTCCTAACTCTGGACTGGGTCATGACAAAGTCAACATCTACCAGCAAACAGCTCATAAATTACTGAGTCGGGGACCATTAACAAAATATAGAGTATAAAGTGAATGAGGCATGTGTAGAAAACCGCCTTATTTATATAAAGTATTACTCCCATCCAAACTCACTGTCTCTAGGTGACAGTGCATTTGTCTGCCCTGAACTGTTAAAAAAGGTTATGGTGATGTATGGGGGAGACAAGCATGTCGGTGGAAGAAACATCCCACTTGCTGTGCGATTATGTAAATCTAATCAGTTGAAATAATATCACCCATTGATTTCATGACTTAAACATTCAAGATTTAATGCTTCATTAATATATATGCAAATGTTGGTATTTTACCCGAGGACAACGGAAAACATAAATCCCCCCCCCCAAAAACATCGTAATCATTATCACATTAGCTGTTACACTACATACATCACATCAAGTATAACAAGTGCGTACATTGCATGCTTCGGTGTAAAAATATGTAGTCACTTGTTTAATTTGCCATTTTTAGCTTACCTGACACTTTCTTATTGAAATTATTGTGTGAATTATTAATGTAATAAGTGCTTGAAAGTAACAATTATTGATAGATTACATTTTAGACATTTAGCTGTCTTACAATGAATGCATTAGTAGAATAAGCTTCAATTTCTGTCACCTAAAACAACAAGCAAAAGTGTTTAAGTCCCTAATTAGTGCCCAGTATTGCCCACAATATTCCTGTGACCATAGAATGATCATGAAAGTTCGAGTGCTATAATGAAATAAGTGCCAAGGAGAGATTTTTTAAGAGAAAGTAGAATGAGTGGAGGAAGAGAAGAGGGTGGCTTGAGGTAGGAAGATAGGGAGTGACTCTGCTGTCCTGACTGGAGTGGGAAAGCCATTCTACCACTGGGGAGCCAGGAGGGAGAAGAGTCAAGGCCAGGTGGAGTCAAGTGGGCGATAGTGTGTAGGGCGAGACCATGGACTGGAGGTATGGGGCTGCAGAACCCTTCACAGCCTTGTACGTAAGCACCAGGGTCATGAATTTGATATAGGCAGCCAGTGGAGGGAGTGTAGGAGGCAAGTGACATGGGAGAATTTGGGGAGGTTGAAGATGAGGCAGGCTGCAGCATTCTGGATGAGGCTGGAGGGAGTGTTTCGGGACTGAGTGGTAGTATTTACTCGGAATGAAAACTTGCATATGCTTGGCCCTCCTCGGCACACGGTTGGCCATCCCAGAGGCAAACCATGAGAGCAGATCCAGAGATCTCCAGGTCAGCAAGGGTGGAGAGGAGCATCTGGTGGGTGGGAGTGTCGAAGGCAGCGGATAGGTCTAGGAGGATGTGGACTGAAGAGAAGCCGCTCTAGCAGAGTGGAGCACGGTCTCGGTAGAATAGGCTGTCTTGAAGCCAAACTGGTTGGGCTCCAAAAGGCAACTCAGTGAGAGATATTGAGAGTTGGTTAGAGGCAGCACGTCCAAGAGTTTTGGAGAGAAGGGAAAAGGAGAAATACCAATCTCTCACAGCTGCAAGTCAGCTAATTAGCTGGCTATGTATCAAGGGAGGATTCTGTGCTTAAAGGGGGGGTATCTTTAGAAATAGATAATCCAGTGTTTTTCATGGGTTTACAGTCTTGGGTGTTCCTTGTTCACAGAAAAAAAAGTGTTGGACTATTCTACTATTTCTTGTTTTGCCAAAGTTGCACCTCTGAAACGGGCCAGTCAGAATATCGTTGGTTTGTGATGTAGAAAGCTGACTTTACTGGAGTTGACCAATCATTTTACATTTGGGGCAGGGAGAGGGTGCACACTCTCCAGTACTGCCAGCCAATCAGAGCAGTAGCTCTTTCTGGCCGCTAGAAACAGACACAACTACTTTTCTGGAAGGCAGCTGTCTCTTCTAAGGCTGCCAACAGTGGGCCTGCCCCATTCTAGGCCACATGTTATTTAGATAATAGACTATTTTAGATTGATTTATCAAGTTGATATGATGTTTCGTATGATTCAGCCTCCGGAAGACATCTACTCTTTTGAAAGAGAGTGGGGGGCTGGGGTTAAATAAGTGTGAAGATCACATATTTACAGTTCCTTGAATTAATCTGCTTTAGCTTCTCTGATTTAATTGGCATTTTGTATCTACCAAGAGTCATCTTAAAGCCACACTTTTTAAGGTTTTAGTAAACAAAAGTGAAAAGGTTTTTTAAGTCTTGGAGACAGATGCAAAGGCGAAGTATTGGTCAGACTGAAAAAGTAAAGAGACTCCCACACACTGTCTTAGCTTGAAAACAGTACATAATGTACTACAGAAGAGGGAAATTGTGTTCAATTTTTCAGTCCTATATCATTATTAGGTACAAACAGTATCTTCAAAATATTACCATGAATTGAGGAATCTACAGTATATTGTAAGCTCTTCTGTGAAAAGCCCATCATCATGGAACACTGTCTTGCCCGACTACAGTGTTCGAACTCTGGTGTCTGTCCGACGGTAAAATTGCTATTTCAAGCTTGCTCCTCTGTCTCCCAGTGGTATAGATAGTCCTTCACCAAAAATACTCCTGTACACAAGGGCTCAGAGGTAATCTAAAAAGTAATCATTAGTGGTAATCAGAAATCAGCGACTGATTACTTTTGATTGACGGGTAATCTTAAATTCAATCATCACCTCAGATTACATCTTTCCAACCTACGCTGTCAATCAATAATATTTCTCAGACCTCACAACAGCATGCTATGCAACAGAATGCTAAGGTGCTAAATATCTTTCAGTAGTAATGCAGCCTGGACCAAATGAGTTTATCACTTGACTTTAGTATTTCACGTTTGGTGGCTTTTTCAGTATAGACGGTATTATTTTAGTTACCAGTAGAAAAACTGTGTGCAGCGGACTGTCTCTCCTCAGCAGTAACGTGGTACTGAGGTGGTGACATATCCGCTTGGTTAAGTACCTTGGACAGCCCCTAGAGTCTCCAAACAGCCACTACAACACTGGCCAGGGGAGAGAACAGCAAAGCGAGGGGGAAGATGGAGAGGGGCAATTACCTTAACAGCGTGCAGTAATGCCAGCGCTGATATCTATCTTGTCTCTTTACCCAGTGAAACTGGAGAATCCATGCAGTTGCTTTTACACTTCCAATAACCATGTCATAAAGTGGTATGATGGTTTTGGGAGATGGAGGTGGACAGCTTTCTTGGACTGTGATGTACCATATGGAGTAGGCAGAGAAATAATCGATAAAATTACACGAAATAGCAAGCTGCACCACACAGAACTGCTGTTATAAAAACCCTGAAGGTTTTTTTTTTGTTTTGTTATCTATTTAAAGCTCAACTGCGCTGACACAGGAAAAGTTGCCAAGCTTTATTTACTGTATGCACATGATTCATTTGAACTAGAGCATCTGTTTCAGAGGCACGACAGCTGATCAAATAATCTTAATGTCCTATTCCACTGTGTAGTTCAGAGGCACCTCAGATAATGAGACTCAGTCAGTCTGGTTTTGAGTCTGACTTTCAATCCACCACCCACCAGGTTCACACATTAAAATTACACCACTGGGAAAGAGTTCAGTCAGTGGAAAACAATGTCTCACTCTCACCCATGTCAAATGATCTGGATACAAGGAGAGCAAAACGTTATCTTTTGATATACAGTGTGCATTGTCATTAGATCATTTAAGGGTGGAGTGATTCATCATTTGTCTCATTTAAGTGAGACCTTCCGACTCTGCATTGTGTAACACTAGAGTATCTGAGGCTGTGCTCCATTACGCAAATCCCGTCTGATTCCCCAGGCTTCACAGCATCTCGCTCTGAATCCAGTTCGAGAGTGATGTGAATGTGCAAGTACACTCCCAGAATATCAGGGGATGGAGGCATTAGTTCCTAGTGTCAGAGAAGGTTTGTTCACTCAGCTACTTTTATGTGTGTTTTTCTCCCTTGACCCGTCCTTGCACTGACCATTGTGGTAATTGTCTAATCTCAGAGCTGTCATGTGCTCAGGCGGCTGTACCATAATTACTTTAAGTAGCCTTTATTAGAGATAATGGACCTTCAGAGTTGGATCACATCTAATTACAACTGCCAAATTAGACCCTAACTATCTACACTACCTGGGAGGAAGGACAATGTCAAAAACAAGTTGTACAAGTCTTTGAATTTCAAATGCAGACTCAAAGTAATGAGATAAACATAACCAGTAATTAAAGCATGCAAACATTGCCAAGTGGAGGAGTGTAATCTGTATAACAAGACATCTAAACACAATTGGGATGCTGTAACACCCATGCTTTAATTCCCTTAGAGTTTTGAGAGCTATTACTGTGACTACCGAGTTGTGCTGAGTTGACCAAGTTATTAGTAATAATTTTGTCTAATGCATATCTTGTGTATAGTCCTTGATAGATTGTTCATGCATGTTATTCCCAGACATAATGAAGAAGAATAACTGCTTTAGCATTGTGGGAACACAATGGCAGATTTGCATTTAGAGATCATGACAATGGCAGTGACAATGTTCTGTCTCTTGGTTATATGCAGCTATTACTGCTGCCATCCCTTCTTCCCAACTGGCATGTATTGTTTTATTAATAATGCCAAGTAAAACCTCCAAATAATATCCTATTCATCCTCATCAAGAATTTATAACTTGAGACATTAAATACAAAACGGGCAAAGATGCGGCACTTCAACAAGCATTAATGGTTAATTGTGGGAGTCGAAATTAAGCCATAAAGCCTGCACATGTGCATCAATCTTTCACACTTAAAAGTAACTGAAAGCAAGAAACTGTGCAAAGTTTTATACACCAGGCCCCTGGGTTGTGCAGGTATGACTGTGAGCTTTGATATAGCCGTCCCCTGGGAGGAAAATCAAATTAGCCAAAGTTTGACCCTAAATAACAATATCTCGCTCGCAGTCCTGGAGAATGAGGGAGAAGAATGGGAATTTGCTGCCGCTGGGACAGAAGGCATAACCTTGCCTGCATGGCTCCATGCTGAGCCCTGGTGGCAGAAAGGTGAACTGCAGATTGGTGGCACTCATGCACCCTTTGTACCTATACACAGACAAATACACAGCAGACAGAGATGGACAATTGGGTTCTGTTGCACACACACACACATGCACAATAAAAGACAAAATCAGCAGTGCACTTGTATAGATAGTATTAAATTGCTAATCATATCACTGCAAGTGTCACCACTGATCTCCAAAAAGGCTCAAATGTGTAACCTGCTGTCTGTGGTTCTTAAGTTCTCTGGTTTGTGAATTCTGTTGGAAACTATGAGTCCTCTAATGAGGTCAGGAAGGACTGAACAGGGGCCTTTTAATGTCTAGTTATCATTCTGTCCCATTGCTCAGTGTTTAACAAGAGCTCCAGTTGTGAGGGAAGGAGTGAAGGAATACAAGGGGCCCTTTCTCACAGGAGCGATTGAGTCTTTAACATCAGCCACTCAGCACTTGCTCAGTGAGGCTGTGATGGCTGGGTTGCTGCCCCGTCTCAAAATGACTGGTGAATCAAGTCCATAGCCCTCTGTAGCGTATAGCCTAGTTTGAGAGTAGCAGTGTAGTAGCATGGACTCATCTGCATACAGCACTGGTCACTGGTCAATTTTGTTAATAATTCAATAGTTACATTATCTTAACAAAAAATGTATTGCCACAGCCGCATTTTTCTGATGTAGGAACTTTATTCTATTAAGTCTTAAGATAATTATAAGAGGCTAAAAATCCATAATGATTTTCCTCTCATGCCATTCTTATGTATACACATGCATGAAGAATGTAGACGTACGTTTCAGAGATATTAGAAAATTCTAGGAGGCAACACCAACATCAAACCAGAATGTGACACTTGGCCTAAAATCTACCATCATGTTTGAGACATTAGTTCCCTGTCATGTCTCAGAGAGAAATCTGCCTGTCTACTCTGAGACCTTGGATTTATATCCTCATATCCTACTTACATATCCACTAGACCGGAACACACAGGGGTGGAAATTCTAACAAGGTGCTGACTGATCAGCACCACAGACAGTTCCCCAGCAGGACACATCCATCTGTCTATTCAGTAACGCGTTAAAATATGTAATAACTTCAGCATTATTTCATTTCTACTTGCATTATTTCATCTGTTTGAAGAACAGAAAGATTGGCAAACAGGATCCAAAAATCCCTTTCATTTTTGCCATAGGAGAAAAAAACATGAATCCGGATATAAAAAGCCCCGAAATGACGACAACACTTGAGAGGTCTATCATTGGTTAATTGATGGACATGGGTGGGACACACAGATAGCTGGTGTCTAATATATCCAAGATTGGTGTTTTCTTCTTTATAAGTAAATGTTACTGTATACATGGGATTCGTTTTATTATTTATGTCAGTTAGCGTGCCATGTCTTGTGCTGTATGTTTTTTTCTTTTGTGTTGTTTTGTGTGTGTGTGTGTGTGTGTGTGTGTGTGTGTGTGTTTGACATGCAGAGAAAAGAATCACTGCCAAAACAAAAATGCTCAGTGGCAAGTAAATGGGTTGCTAGAAGAAAAAATAGGAAGCAAAGAGATACAAAAGATGTAGCCTTGCTGCAAAATGTTCCACAAATTACTGGGCTAAAAAGAAAAAAAAAAGAGTAACAAAATGAATAGGAATTCATCAAAGGGGTGGAATGCTTCTATTCTGAGAGTCAGTTTACCTATATCAAAGTGTGAGGGAGAGAGAGGAGAGTAAAAAATGAATCATAGGTCAGAAACTGCTTTCAACATTCTCTTTGATGGCCATTGAGTGTGAGCTGCTGAGGGAGCTGGAGTGTCCACTGGTCCCTGGGGGCCTTAATCCAGCCTTGGGCTAGGGCAAAAGACAAAATAGTCTACTTTGTCACAGTAACCTAAATTTGGAATTCACCTTTAGCTTTAATGTTTCTGTACGGATCCACACCCACAAAGCGTATCATTTTCAGAAATCACTCTCTTTCTAGCCTGGTTGCACAAGGTCAATTTTTAGGATGGCCCTCCAAGATGGCACCAGCCGGGACTGCAAGGACAATTGCTAAACCTATAGAATAACCTGATCAAAGGTTTCACTCTCTCCACTGTTATATTCCCACCTGCACCTACACCTGGTAGCCTATGCAGATCTACACTGAATCATATGCAACTAAAAAATCCCAGGACAGAAATGTAATCAAATGGTAATCTGTGACCTAATTAGGGGGTCCTCGACATGAAAGTTTAGGACCCCTTGCTAAAAACCTTATGCATGCTTAAACATTCTGCCTAGCAACATCATCACATTGGTAACAAGACAACTAGCCTCCATAGATACACCGGTCAATGTTTATAAGTTCTAGAATCGTTCGGCGCATCCCATTTCGAATGTAAACACATGAACGATCCACTGCACTGACCGAGCAAAATGAATAGCAGATATTTCCCCTCTATCTACGACGATAGGCCTACACTGGAAGATATGAAAATCTGGGCTCCCACTGATCCTGTGACTCCAACACTGAAAAAGTCCAACTCTTCTACCGTCAGTTCCACCCAATACTTAAATGGTTCCACCGCGAAATCTACCAATGGCTGTGCCGATCGAAGAGAATCACCCACCCAGAAGGACCCCGCTGAAGCTCCAGCAGCCTGGCAGACGGGCCGGTTGGCGGCACGGGACTACCGAGCTCTGGAGGCCTTCAGTCCGCCAGCAGGGGGTCCGGACTCCCCCCCATGGAGCGAGGAAGAAGTGATCTGTGATCTTTGCATCCGACTCAAACAAATGGAGTTATGCGCCATGATAGGAGAGAACTTGGACATCCCACGTTGTAAGTAGCCAAGAATCATTAACCCTCCTATTATGTTAAAATTTACAGACATCTTTATGTTTGGGGTCAAATTGACCCCATTAAACCCACAAAAAATGATTGTAATTGAAAGTGTTACCCAAGTTTACACCTCAGAACATCAGCAAGTAACACACAGCAGTTAGTCAATACTGAAAAAACACCAATAAAAAGTAAATTAGTCACCGAAATAGTCTTTCAAAGAGCTGTGACAGGACCTCATTGGCAGAAAATCTTCAGGTGAGATAAAACTGACCCCAAACATAATAGGAGGGTTAACCTACTAGGCTGCTACTACTACTAAGCCTACTACTATTACTATTATTATTATCATTATTATTAGTGGTAGTAGTATACTACTACCACTAATAATAATGATAATAATAATAACAATGATAATAATAATAATAATAATAATAATAATAATAATAATAATGATAACTACTTAAATAGTACTTTTCCAAACATAGCCTACTTACAAAGTGCCAAGGAAGACTAGGGTTGGTAGTCACATTGTTCACATATGGATTTCTCAGCAATATCTCCATAGACATGACCGCATCAATAGAAAGCTTAAAATCTCAGTTCAGCTCATTTGATTCTGCTCAGCAGGGAAAATGACACATCCACAGAGGAAGGGGGTTTTTGAAGGAAAGGAGTGACTCTCTTCTTCTAATAAAATCTGTTTTAATTTTAATCATAGTTTAATATTTCTTTCTGTCTGTCTGTCTCTCTCTCTCTTTCAGATCAGTTTCTGAGGAACATCAAGTATTACAAGGTCAAGCAGATGAGGAATTGGAAATGAGGAAACCAGTCAGGAAAAGACAAAAAGACATTGATTTTAATCAACTTAGCTCACTTTATATTTCATTTCATAGAATAAATACTAGTCAACAGGCCTCTAAACCAAAATCAAACCACCTAAAACCTTGTTTTGACTTAATCCACATTTTGTTTAGTATCGATACGCTTTCTCAGTTATCCAGCATGAGAATGTGTAAAGTGTTCACTAATGGTATACACAAAAATGTTTTCTTTTATACAGTTCATGATAAGACTGTAACCATGAAGTGCTTCTCTGGTTAATAAGTAGCCTAAAAGAAAGCCTGGGAACACAAGCAACAACAAAGTTCTTGTTGGGATTAAGACATATTTCCTTATACCTATTTACAGGCATGGATATATGGAAGAGAGAGAGGGCTGGTTGAATAGTCATAATGCAAAAAGACTCATTTCATCCAGGATTGCTGTAATAGCAATACTATGGAACAAAAGGAAATAATGATTTATAGGCATTTTTCATTTTTAGGTGCCTTTCTTATACCGTGACTGATCGTTTTCTTGCCATTGATTACAGTAATCTGCAAAGCATTTGAGAGTGAGATTTGCAAAAGTATGGTTAAAGTATAGAATCTATAGCATCTCATTGTTGTTTGTGGAAATCCATTGCAGCACCCTTGCTGTACATAGTCTCATTTGCAGTCGGTCATGTTTTCCACTTCCAAAGTAGCAACTCTGCATTAAGAGTTGAGTTCACCATAACCTAATGACGGTGAAGTATGATTTGAATTGGTGAATAATCTAAAGAAGCAGTTTTTACTTGGCATTATGAAATATCTGTTTGGAATGAAAATGTCTACCTCTGTATCACAAAACATAATGTTTGGGCTTTGCACCTTATAGGTTGGATGACACTTCCAGGGCACATTGACAAACCACATTGACATGATCAGGAATGCAGACAGAATAAAGTGCTTCTGAAACAGTTCTTGGAAAAAGACAAGTACAGTACAATCAATGGGAGTTGACACTCTCAGGTAGACATTCACAATGTTAAGTCACACAAAGAGTTCAGGGTTTGTGCACATAAAGGTTCTTAGAACAGGAGTATTGATCCAGGATCACTCATCAGGTCAAATGACCACATGAACTTCAGAAGAGACAAACTGGTCTCGGATTAGTAAGTGAGGCCAGTGAGACCATCAAGATGCCTTCTGCATACAGGCCCAGTAAACAAACCGTGGAGCCACCTTGTCTGAACCTAACTTTACAAGTAATGTGCCACCCTGCCAGCAGCGGCTGGAGAGTAGTAGCTGAAGAGAGTAGCTTTGTGCCAAAGGCTTTTGGGTTGTATGTGCATTGAAACATCTGTGCATCCTCAAATCACAGGGCTCAGAATAAATCTGCTACTATGAGATGTTCATCTAGCTGCAACTATAAATAAACTTAACAAAGGTTTTTTCTTATGGATTCATGAGTGCTAAAATGTCACATCTGCAAAAGCAATATGTTCAAGAAAAGATAAATAATAGTTTATAATAGAGTCAAAGTCAGTTAATGTTCAGAGGCATTAACATTTGTTATGTGCCTCTGTCTCCTTAAGTAGTGTATTTCAGTATCCAACCACGGCAATATACTATAAAAACCACTCATCCCTTTTCAAAGAAAATATCTATCTTTTTTCAAGTCAATGTACCTTGTGGGGTACACCAAAACATATGAAGCGAGGACAAATGCTTAATTTTATTTCAAATACATAAAGGCAACAATTTTCATCAGTTTTTAAGTGTGCAACATGATATATGCAGCTTGAGATTTTGTGTTTTTTAGCGATCCAAACAGCATGTTGGGCTTACTTAAAAAAAGCAGATGCAAATTATTTACTCAATTTGATAATCGGTGGGAGCTAGCATTACTGTTTAAAGTTCTGAAAATTATGAGACCACCAAGGATGGACCATTTCTGTTGTTATTGTTGTGGTTTTACTATTTGCCATGAAAATAGATTGACAGTGAAGAATTTTGAAAACTGACCTTGCAGTCTGATATGATACTATAATGGCTGAATGAACCAATATTGGTGTCGCCCATTTTGTTGAGGCTGATATGGTCTATAAAAAGAGATAAGATACATGGTGTCCTTATACTGTACATGCTTATATACATTGTGGTCTATACTTAACCTTCTGTTTGGAATAATTTGGTCCTCTCAGTACAGACAGAATAATGCTACTTTCCCTCTCTCCTCAATTTGTATTGATTCGCAAAAATGACTAATCATGGAAAAAATTATCTTTTCCATGATAATATTTACCATTGAGTGTGTCCTGTTGACATATCTACAAGTGATGCATGTACTTACTTGAGACATCATTAATAGAAGATGACGATAGTTTGTTTCAGAAAGCCATCACCTTTCAGTACCTATAAGTCGGGAGTTGAAAAACACCAATGTAGGGTGTGAGAAGGAAAGAAAAAATCAGTGGGTAAAGAAGATCAGTCAGTCTTATAGTACAAACATCAAAAAGCAGTTTGAAGGAGTTCCACCTTTGTGCGTCTCCGATGAAATGAGACCAACACACGGCAAACCACCTCCTGGACACTAGGGGCAGAGTTACACCTGGAACTCAAACATATCATTCTGCTTTTTTGCCAGCTTGGCCACCTCCTGGCGGATAGCCTGCACAAGTGCAGAGGTGGAAAGGCTGCTCAGGGGCATGCGGTCCATGTCCTTCCCAGCCTGGGGCAGGCTTTGCTGGGATGCTGTGGTAGGGGCAGTGGGTGGCTGCTCCGGTGCCTGGTTGTACTGCAGGGGGAGCCGGGTGGAGCTACCCTGTGGGTAGCGGGGATGAGGAAAAGCCTCCACATACCCCGGCAGGGGCACCTGCAAAACAGGGCAGACAGGGCATCAAGAAAATAGCAACTACATTATCACTGCCCACGAAAATAATGGCTGCCAATTAGATTATTAGAAGGATATATGCCTTAGTTTTTCATTTTGCTGAGTGAACATTTTCTCTCTTGCACCACTATTTTAGAAATAATTAAATGGGTGATAAGGGAAAATATACACAAGGGAATTTGGAAAGAAATCACTTTAAAGGAACCAAAATAACGGGGAAAGTAATGAGTGTGAGGATCTGTGATTCTGAAATGGACTTCAATTCAAACAAAGCGTTTGAACTCCAAAAATGGACTACTTTCGAATGTCGACATAAAATGTTCATAACTGTCTGATTTATACCACAACAACTCAAAAAAAATTCTTAAAAAAAAGTAAATAGGTGTTCATTTAGGAAATGTGCTCAACTACCCCGGTATTTTGCTGTGTCCACTCAACGCCAGCCATAAATTCAGTTCAGCAAATGGTTTCTAAATGACACTGGTTCTGCAAAAAGACACTGCGTGAAGGCATCTGGTTGAAACAGGCAGACAGACAGGGATAAAGAGAACATTCCATACAAACAAGGAGAGTCCAGTGCAGGGAAGAGGGGGAGGGCGGGGGGAGGGGGGGTCACATGGGTAATAACAGATCTGACAGGTAGAATGGAGCCCATCTTGTTTTCATGAAAGATAGGGGGGGGGGGGTTTAAAGAGGAAGAGCACTGTGCAACAAGGCCCAATCCTGTTCAAGGGTAGATAGGAGCATGAGCAGTAAAGATTTGTTGGCTCAGTGTCAGAACCATAATGAGACTGACTGCAAACAGCTACAATGCTTTAATACATTTCCAATGACATGCCACAGATACATTTCCCTACTGACCCCCTTAGTGTGTGTGTGTGTGTGTTCCTATATAGCCCTATCCGGTGCAGTGCTTTAGCTTACATTCCACCTAATTTTCCAGATGATTCATTGCTCGTCATTATGAAATTTTCTCCAACTAGCTCCTGTTCCTAGCCCTCGAGCAGGATTGGGTGTTTCCTGGTGAGTGTGGGTCAGCCATGCTAGGGTCCCTTACAGTGTCTGCCCACTGTGGCGGCACGTCCTCAGGTTCAGGCGGATAGGACATCCAGGATGGACTCCGGTAGGAGGTGGGCGGTGTGGAGACAAAGTATTCAGAGTAGCCGGACCTGGCGGCTGGGATGGCGTACACAGCTGTTATTGGGTTTCCTGTTTGGAAGAGGGGAGAGATCAAGGTTTGCTGATGAAAGTAAAGCACATTATGGGTTGCTTCTAAAAGTTAGGAGTCATCTAAGGCTCCTTGTAGGCTCACCTGAGTAGTTGGACACGGGCTGCTCTGCAGTGATGGGTGGGAGTGCAGCTCTGGAGGTTGGCCCATAAGGGTTGCTGTCATGTTGAGCCTGCATGTCAGTGACAGATGTCTCAGAGCTCCTGCCCTTAGGCCCCAAGTCAGATGACGAACTAAGTTGGACAGAGATTGCAGAGGCACAAATTCAATGCAATTCTAGGTCTGTGCCACTAGATGGTAGAGACACTCCACGTGGAAAAGTGCATGCTCCTCATTAATATTCTTGGCATCTTTCAATGCACTAGTTCAATATTCAAATTTATACAAGACCTAAAATCACCCTGGCCACAGAATATTACCTACTGAATATCTGGTCCCTGAACGTGAATTTGAATGTGAATAAATGAGGAATATCTGATGGGATTCAGGATGCTACTAACAGTGTGTGTGTCTGTGTCTGTGAGTGTGGCTTATTCTTTAGGCCTCACCGTCTTAAGGAGGTCCCAGGAGGCGGTCCGGTGCGAGGTGGTAAAGGGGGAGGAGGAGAGCCCATGGCCATGTCAGGGAGCTGGGTGAAGCGAAAGGCCTTAAACAGACAGTGAACATTTTTAAGGTTATAGCTACTCTCACATATTTGTTAAGAATAATTCCAGTTATTTTCAACCTGGGCTTTATTTTCCAAGTTTTTGCCATTGACTGTGTTCAAGATTTCATCACTTACTTCACTGTAGAGATACCTCCACTTGGCCTGGAGCGCTGCTCTTCACTACATATTCAAGGGCCAAAGCAAGCTCCAACAGTTGAACCCAAAAACCGATTACAACATGTCCTTTCAGCACAGTAACACTCACACTGCGGTTCCACATGTCTTTAGATAGCTGTGATGGAACAATTATCACAACATTTCAGTTATAGTAGCCCATTTGTTCCATTGCTCACACATTTCCTTGTTGGAAGAAGTGGAAGAATAGGATTTTGTTGCTTCAGTTTTTTTCAGTTTTACTCGTTGGAACGCCCATATCAAAAATCATTTATATTTTGAATGGGTTTCCCAGTCGGCAGTTTGTATTTCCACAACATCCGATATGACATGAACATGGCATCAGAATACTTGTACGGTTGCCAACTAGCCACACTAGTTAAAATAACATATCTAATACCATAATATAAACGTCTTTTACTCGCTTTTTGGTTTCAACTGTTGGAGCTTGCTTTGGCCCTTGAGTTTGTATTGGAGAGCAGCGAAGTGGAGGTATGAAAAGCTCTATTTCGAACACAATCGTCATGATGGCAAAAACTAAGAAAACAAGGCCCAGGTTGAAAATAACCAGATTTTGTTTTTAGCAAAATATAATCATCCCACTTACTGGTTTGGGCAGGCTGCACTGATACATATCTGCTCCATATGACGGCACCCACTGCAGGCCCCCCCGTCCACGGCTCATCGTGCCAGGGGCGCTGGTCACCACGTCTGTGTAGGGAAGGGGAGGCGGCGCGGGGCTGTAGTGGCCAGGATGGGGGTGGTGGTGGTGCGAGTGCCGTCCAGATGTGGACTGCCCCCCCGAAGCCAGGCTGAACGCCTCCTCCAGCAGCAGGTGCATCTGCTGTCGCACCTCGTCAATGGAGGGCTGTGAGCTCAGAGTGGATGTCTCTGAGTGGCCTTTCACCCCCCGGCCGTACATGTATCCCTGTGGCCCCATTAGACGGTCAACATTCGTCTCCTCAATCAACTCAGGCTCAGTCTAAAACACACACACACACACACACACAACTACTATGAGTACATATATTCAACAAACACTTTCCAATAATAAACAATAAAGGCTTTTTAACTTCAGGAGAGTGCCTTGGATTTTCACTTCTCTTTCCTTCACACATGGACTCCCCAAATGTCCAATAAGCATCTCCAGTGAACACGTTTAAAGCCATGCAGCATTCCTCTTCTGATCAACAAAGACTTTCAAACTTTGACTTGCTGATCCATGTACAGTAGAACGAGCATGCGGTCTGATTGAGAAGTAGACCCAGATGCAATCATTATGGAATGTATCAAACAGGAATGAAAAGAATGATATGAAACTCGGGCACAATTTTAATTAAAGCGCCCAGTGTTTTTAATTTTCTCCTTTTTTGGGCTGGCTTGTGTGGATGAATCCACACCAGAGCCCACCTGGCAAGCCGTGTCCTGATTTACACCTGGATCCAACAGTAGGAAATTAAACCTCCCCTCGATGACTTAGCGGGATGTCACAGATACACCTTGAGAAGGCTGAGAAATGATAAGTTCTATAACGACTCGGGAAGTCACTGACTCATCCTCACAGTGGGTTGTTGACAAGGTGCTGACTGAGCTAGAAGAGCCTGTCTAATGCTACGCTGTGGTCCTGAGATATGCCAGCTGGATGAGCCTGATCCAGCGGTGCTGCACGGTCCCAGTAGGCTCGGCAGCAGAACCAGGGGACAGTTTGTTATAGTGAGTAAGCTTTGTTCATCTGCGCTCCCCCTCTCCTGTGGTGATAAACAATCCAGCAAATTACACACAAGTAATTAAGCGCTGCAGCAAATTGCTGGAGGTCTATATGTGTTACTCTTTCGATGATGTCTCTCCCTCCTCTCCCCCTTCTCTTTTGTATCTCTTACCAGCAACCTCTCCCACTTTCTATATTCATTTCTCTCCCACTGTATCCCTTTCCCTACTACCTCACTCCATCTTCTCCATCCCTTTTCTCCTCTCTGTTTTACATCCTCTGCTCTTTCTCCCTCTCCCAGCCTCCATGTTTCCATTTATCCAGTCCTTTTTATTCAGTGATAAATGAACAGGAGCTGAGGCTGCCCTACTTCCTGTGCGAATAGAGGGTAGCCACAGGAGACCTAGCATAGTGCACCTCATAAATCAGTCCCCCCTGCAACACGGACAGGCAGAGACATGGATCTGCAGTGATGTGGCCTGCAGCTACAGTAGTCCCACTGTAATCAATACGGCCAGTAGCTCTGCAGGAGGAGAGCGCAGCTAGTAGAGGCTATTATGCCTTTTTTTTTTTAACAGAGTTGAAACAGTTGTATGGCTAAGTGCAGTGCAAGCAGTGCAAGTAGAGGTGGCCCAAGAGTCATGAGGCTGGGAGATGGGGATCAAACAACTGGAATTTGTAGAGCTTGTCGAAAATCTACTGAACTGCATTGCTTTTAATTTACTTTTAAAGCATTTAGCTGACACTGTCTTGCTCAAGGTTACATGGCTGTTGATGGACCAACCATGAATCCCCCTGCTGCCCCAGTGCCTCCCGAATGTATTTAGAGAAAATACACAATTTGGCAGGCAGTCTTAGTCAGTGAAATCTTTTTATCTATCAATAGGATAGCTTGGTGTTGAATACAGTGTTTAAGGTTTTTTTTTTTGTTGTTTCTGTTGTTTTGTTTTAGATATGGTCTGTTAGATTACCTTTGGGAGCTCACATACTAGTATTCTCCCTGCATGACAGCAACAGTATCGTAATGGAAGAATAAAAGAGTGCAGACGTAAAAGCAGCCCTTCCTGAAATGCATTATATATCAAATGACAGAACCCTATGAATCTTAATTCTTAATTATGAATGAACCACTTCTCTTTCTTCAGTCTGCTGTGGCACACTTGAAACCACACCTGAGCAGAATATGTCTGATTTCCATCTCACACATGGCTGCACAGTGTCCTACCTAGGGCAGCAAGGCCTGGATTCAGCACTGACAAGAACTGATTGAAAATCTTTTCTACTTTTACCTTCCACATGTTGCTTGCCTGCAAATATCAAAATGTGACATTTGTATGTATTGAAGGTTTCATCATTATCACCTGGATTATTCATCATTATCACCTGAGAATCCCATCTCTATGCAAAAGCTTAGGCGTGCAAACACAATTTGGATGAATAATGAATGTTCATAAGCCTTAACAAACTGTGGGTTAACAATGAATTTAAGAACAATAATAAGTTACCTATTACATTATAAATATTTAGATTTGAGTAGTACATCATTAGTAATGAGATAAGTTAAAAGTTTATATCTGATTCATAAGTGAAGAATACTATTGCTAGTGCATCATTTGTACATCATTACCTAGTTCTCATATAGTGACACCATTGTATATCCATTTTAGGACAGTAATCATTTCTTGAATCTCATGATTGAATATCTCTAACTTAAAAGATCCATTCTACAAAAGAGTCATTCTGTTACCTACCAAGAACGTAATTTACCCACTATGATTTAAAAAGTACCATAATTTGTTTTATAATGTTGCGTGATCAACAATTTTGTTACAGTAGGTATTACTTTTATTCAAATGGTGAACTTAAAATTTTGGAATGAAACTCCTCGTATCATCATGTCCCCATGCTGTTGGAGTGGGGATAAGTGGGTGATGAAATGCGACTCACATCATAGCCACTGTTGCGGATGCCTCTCCTCGGTCTCTCCCTCATCACAAGCAGGTCCATCTCTGTCCCCCCGGGGCTGGGACTGCTCAGGCTCTGTCTGCTGCGATAGGCTGTCTGCCCCACCTGCGAGTGCCTGCCAATTAGAGTAAAGAGTGGCATTAGTACAGATCAGACCTGGGGCAGTTATTAATTGAAATCCTTTCAATTACTTTGAGGCTTGGCTTTAGTGTGCCTGCGGTGAAAGGGGTCAGAGGAGGGTCTCACGCAATGAATCCCGTTGGTTCCATTGTGCCAGACATGATGAACAAGGTGGGGAAAAGTAATCGATTCCCTTTCCAAAAGGCACATAACGAAGTTCAGGTACAGACCAAAATGTAGATGAGTTAGGATATCTCATAAGTAAAGAGGGTTGACTCAAAAAGTACCTCTCATTATAAGGATATCATCCTCACTGTCATACTTTTCTTCAACTGTACTCTCACTGAAGCATAATATTGCATAACTAGCAAAAGTAATCATGACGATCTCACTGCTTCTCTCTATAGCTAAAAAGCTACTCTCTCAGCCAGAACACTTTTACATAATCTTTCTAAATGCTTTGCCAAGTGCTGCCAGACATGAGGATGTCCTTGAGAGGGAACACAGTGTAGCACAGCAAAATGTAATATTGATAAAGCATCTAGCACAACAAAACAACAATGTATATTCAATTACAGAGAACAAGATGCCTATCAGTGAACATGTTCTAGCAGTATTATCACTTCAGTGGGTGGAGCATGCTGTTGATGTAGCTGATCAGGCGTGCACAAATATTCTAGAGTATTTAAACAGTTGGTAACATCCCTATCTCGCTCACCAGAGGGTGAAATATGAAAATAACGAGTCCATCCAACCTGTCACTAAGCCAACACACAAGCCAAAATTCAAATGTTGCTTTCCACTCTGAGGACAGCTAGTGTGAGTAAACGTTAATGTGGTGTGGAATAGATTGTTGGCACCCTTGACCTGAATCTCTAACAACCTAAGACTCCGTCCATCTTTATCTGCATCTGTGGAGCAGAAGCAGGACAGAAGCAGCATAGTGGACGGTCCAGCTTCCAGCCAAATACAGCCAATCCTCTTATCTCCATTATGGAGGCTCAGGATCGGGATCAAACTAATCAGACAGGCCTGATGGGTCCCTCTTCTGGGTACTAAGACAGGATAATGACAACATTAGAGCAGACAATTTTACTTATCCATAAGCAAATTAGGCAGAGGCCAGCAGGCGGGGGGGTAACTAGCCATGATTAGAAACATAATCACAAGCATGTGGTATAGAATGCCATATCACCTGCAGCGTTTTGTGAGAGGTACACGCTCTTTACCTTTGTGAGAAGTGCACAAAGTATATCCTCCCAAATCTACTCATACCCTTACTTAAAGCTGCAATATGCACATTTTCTGATCACTAGAGGGTGACAGAAACCACAACACATTTGTAAATAAAACACAGCAAAGCCACTGCACTACAGAAGCCTACTAAGGACAAACATTGCAAATCGCTTTGACAGATCTTACTCCCGCTGAAGGTTACATGTCCCACAATGACAAGTGAAGAGGTAGGTCGCAAGTTTACTCATTTAACAAGTTTACTCGCTCGCTTCATCGATTCCGCCATTACGAGAAAATTTTCAGGAATGGGAGGGGGTGAGGGCCGCTTTTAAACAGCGAGGGAGGAGACAAGCTAGTTTTAAAAAAAATGAAAAGCTACTTAATGGACTGGGAAGAGCTTAGGAGCGGAATTTGACAACAAGCGTTAGAAAAGAGGTGAAAACAGCAACACAGCTGGCCCGCGTGTGTGGATATTGGTTTATATCATTACGTCTCAATGAAATCTCCACATAGCACACATTAGCTTCAGGATTGGTTTTAAGGTCTGATATGGTTTAAGCACTGAATTTCTTTCCCATTTCCACTCAGCCAACCCTGGTTCCACTTGCGTTTCCACTCTCCCCTCACCTCCTGCGAGACTTGACATAAGTGGAGCCCCGGTCGTCATCAGGCTCCAGCGCTCTGCCATGCTCACCGGCTGCCCTCTCATGGCTGTGGCCGTGCCGCTGCCTCTGCGCCAGGGCCCTACTGCTGCTGCTGCCGTCGGTTGAGGGGAAGTCATAATAGCCCTTCCTCTTAGCCTTCAGCCTCAGCTTGTTCCTGTAGTGCTCTATGTCTGACTTCTGCTTCAGAGCCATGCTCACCTGCAGAGGGGAGGGAGTGCGGGAAGCAAAGAAACGTGTGAAGATTAGAAGAAAAACAGGCACAAGGCAGTCCTTAGATGGTATGGTTCTGCCTGAAAACGTCTTTGTCTGTAGAGTGAATGAGAGATCAGAGAAGGTTCTTGAGAGTAAAAAGCTCTACAGAGAAACTGAAACAACCACAGTCAAAGAGATTGTTTTGTTTTCATTGCTATTACACTGCTTCAAAAATCATTCTGATGTGTAAAAGTATAGCCTTAGATAAGAACACACCAAGGTAGCAAGGTGTCATAATATTGAACAAATTGCAATCATTGCTCCAATACTGCAAGAAAGTTTGCTGTTAAGGTTACACTATGTAGTTTTGGGAGGAAAAATGACTTGGATGTTTGTCATCCACAAATTCTTAGAACTGAACAAAGCTCACAACATATCTAAAAAGCAATCTTTTAAAGTCGAAAAAAGTAAAGAATGTGCCCGTGGTAAAATACCTTCTTTCAAGCTTTAAACAGGGTTCCAGGCATCTAATCTTACTTCAACGCTTCAACTTGAATGCACTATGCACCACAGAGGTCATCAGAGCTTCAGGGGTTCAAATCCAGAGCAGAGGAACAACAAAGTTTGGTCTCCGTAAAATGGATGACTTCTAGGATTCAATTTTCTATTTTCTTGTCCTTAATGGGTTCTAGGAAGGAGCATGCCGCTCTCAAAGCACGTTTCTGTATGCATAAGTGTATTCATTTGTTCGTAAAATACATGCATGTGTGCGTTTGCGTGCGTTCCTTCACGTGTGAATCTGTGTGTGTGAATGTGTGCATGTGCATCACCTCTCCATTGAGGATGGCCGAGTCCTGGCTGCGGTCAGAGGATGCGGGGCGTGAGTAGGTGGGCTGAGCCGCCATAGGCTTTATGGAAATGAGCTGCAGGGAGCCAGAGGAGGTGTCATATGGATCTGAAGAACAAAGAGGGAGTTCACTCATAAAGGGACTACAGATACCTCTAATCATTACCTTGTCAGTCAGAGGGGAACAAACTGTCTCTCTCTCTTCACCTTTCTCTCTGTCTGTCTGTCTGTCTGTCTGTCTGTCTGGCTGGCTGGCTGGCTTGCTGGCTGTCACTGTCTGGTCACCTTGGCTCTCTCTGGCTGACACTGTGAGATTCCGTCAAACATCAGTCCTTTATGTCAGCGAATGAAGTGGACCGAGGCAATAGATCACAGAGACAGCTCTCGCTTCCAAGGTTGTGGCAATGCATCTCTGTGATAGATGAAAGAAACTGACTTTGCGCTTTCATTCCTTATCCTGCATCAGACAAACTGGATTAAATTCTAGTTTCCCTTAACTCTGCTGATGAATTATTCAAATCCACCCATTAGGAAAGCTATAATCTAGCGAGCTCAATCCAATTTAAAAGCGGAGTATTTGAATTTGATTAATTTGACTTACAAGCACCACATGTGGAACACTGCGCTTCAGTGCAAAAATAGAAGAGCAAATACGTTCAACTTCTTAAAGCTTTTCATTTGAACTGCTGAACATCTAACTGCTGAACAAATATCACTTATTTTCCAGGACAACGTAATAAAATGTTCAGCTTAACATATCTCTATATCTTACATGTAGGTTATAAGCATCTTTCTACAATCAATTTGTGCATGTGTGGTGTGTGGTGTGTGCACTTCTGCCTGTATGTCACAGCATTCACTGCTGTGACATACTGTATCATGTCAGCAGAGTGTCTGTCTCATGCATATTCATCAGGTCCATCTCTGCTAACTGCTGAGTAGCTTTCTGGCTATAAAAAAGCTGCAGTGGCAGTGCGTTTCTCTGAGGGTACCTGGGTGCACGAGAAACAAAGGAAGACTGGAAAAGTGTTTTAAGAGGGAAGAATGGGAAAGGAGTTTGGCATTTGTGGCATACCTGAGCTTGTCTGCAAACGTCAAAAGGGGTTGTGGAATAAATTATTTGTATTTGCATCAGTGTGTGACTCTCACCGTCCCTCTTGCGCGTCTCCTCCTTTGTCAGTTTCTGCTGTGCTGTGACTTTCTGCACTGTCAAGCCCCTGCCGGAATTCAGCTTCTCTGATTCGTTGCTGATGACGGAACCGTCCTCGCTCGGCAACCTGCTGCAAGTAACCATAGCAACAGGAGAGGCGGTGAGCTCTCAGGAAGCTGGGCTCACAGCCAGGTTATGTCATCCCTCCCTTTAACAACCTCACCTTCCTCCCTCCCTCCCTCTCTCAAGCCTGAGTCCAGTCTCACCCTCAAACATAATAATATATTATTGTATTTGTAGTTCTTGGTATTGTATTTATTGTATAATGGACAATTGTTTGTCCATTAATTGTTAACACCACCATTATACAGTGCCTTTGTTCCAAAGGATAGGTAGCCTACCTACCGAATCAAGACTATTCAGCTCTTTGTCTTCAGGGTTCATTAATTGCTACAGTGGAATTATAGCAATGTTAGAATAATCCACTGATTACACCAGAATGTTACAGTAGTACAGCAAGACCACAGAGACACATAAAAACATCTGGTCATCAGGTAGTCAAGTTTAAAATTTGATGATGATAATAATAGGAAAATGTAATTATTCCCTTGTCAAGTTGTGTGTGTATGGGTGTGTGTGTGTGTGTGTGTGTGTGCATTTATGTGCATGCATGCATTTGTGAGCTTGTGCCTGTGTGTTTTTATGTTGATGTATGCATGTATGTATGCGCATGTATGTGTTTCAAAATCAATGTGCATGTCCATGTGCACGGTGAAGCAAGCATGTTTTTTTTTCCCATTAATTGAACAAACAATTGCTTTATCTAGTTCTTGTTCAACGAGCTTCAAACGAGCTGGACTGTAGTTTGCATTAGAGCTGATCAAGCCCCAGCTCAGAAGACCAAGAGGCTGACAGTGACATCAAAGCACCATGGTCTGTCCCCTAATTGTCTGGTAAAAGTGATAACAGAAGAGGGAGACAGTGACTTCTCTCGCTGCTCTCACATTGCTTCACAATGCTTCATGCCACATTCACAGGCTCTGCATAATAAAACAAAGATGTGTAGTGTGTTAAAAGTGCTTGACGATGTGTAAAGAATATTTTTACATTTCCTGATTGGGATGGTTGTATGTTTGAGTATCTGTTTGGTGTAGGTGGGTGTGAGCAGCTGATAGATCTGTGACCGTGATACAAATAAAGGGTTGACTTTGAAGAAGAGGTAGCCCGCATGAGCATCTGCAAGTTTTAATTTCAATGTTTCCATGTAATTTATCTCTATTCTCTCTACCCCCCCCCCCCCCCCCCCCCATGCAAATTGATTGCATCCTAATACTGACGTTATGGTTACACTGCCAAAAACAATTCTGAAGTTATAAATACATCTTGGGAGAGAGTGTAAAAAGTCAGTATCACACACTATATCTAATCTTTGCTGTCATGCTATTTATCATTGTGAATATAGTATGAAACGGCAATGAGGAGACATTAAACGAGAAGGTTGTTATGTATTAGGATGCATGCATGATGTGCTGGTTAAAAACTGAAAATACGGTCATGAATGATCATATATAAAGAGTTTATCTCATAATAAGACAGCCAGCTATAGGACCAACAGCTCTGATGAACGGAAAAGAAAAAATGAAAAGGCAAACTTTTGTTGCCTCAGGAATCTTCAAATTCATTTTTGCAGCACTTCTACTATATAGATTCCCTTTCCTGTCACATAAATTTCAGTTGTCCTCATTATATTGCATCACTGTGAAAAATTATGCCCTTTTGCGTTCCTCGATAAAATAATTTAGTATGATTTAACATGGCCATTAATTTCCGAAACAGCTCTACTGACTGTCAGATGAGGAAAACGGTCAATTTCACCTGCCCATACAGAGACCCTCGTTAATGACCTATCCTTCAGGATGGGGGGTAGGATGAGCTGAAGATAGAGAAGAGGGCCGGAGGGATTCTCTGTGTTATATGATCCTGCCTTTAACCCAGGAGCCTACTGAAAGGGCAGTGACACAATCCTTGGGATAACAAACACAAACAAATGTATTACACCTGTTGTGTGTTTAAAACTAACCGACAGCTCTGATAGAGAGACAGACATCAAGGCCCTGGAGAAGTCTGGTATACTTCAAATTAAGATGAAGAAGGTGTTTAGCATTAACAAAAACTCTTGGGAGGGGGAAGAGGCAAAAAAATAAGTCAATAGATACATATGTAAAAGGTCTCTGAAGGAATGGAGTTTATCTCATGGCCCACAAAAGCAAGAGGGCAAAAGGAGAAGCCTTAAAATAGTCCTGAATAAATTGACATTATGCAACTGATAACCGTCTGGTAATTTTCTGACATCAGAGGAAACATCTTCTACTGTGCGAGAGATAAGATAAGAAATATCACTTTAAACACCTCCCTGAAAAAAATATCCCTTAGGTAGAATATAAGCTGATGTAAGCAGCCATGGCCTGCTGAGGATATTCAAACAATTCAAACATCTACGACACCTTCCAATCTGGCTTCAGACTGTCAGAGCACTGAGACAGCATTAATCAAAATCACAAATTACCTGTTTTTGGCCACAGCCCAGGGCTCTGCATCAATTTCTGTCCTCCTTGATGTAAGTGTCGCCTTTGACACTGTCAATCATTCAATTCATTCTCCTTGACCACTTAGAGAACCCTGTTGACCTGCACTGCATTGCTCTCAAATGCTCTCAAAGCTTGTTCCTGTCTAGCAAACAGATCACAATTTTTCATAGCTGATGGTAACACCTCTGCACTTTCTGTTTTTTATGGTGTCCCACAAGGTTCAGTTCTGGGTTCCCTTCTATTGTCACTTCACATGCTTCCTCTTTGTGTTATTATCTGTAAATGCAATGTTCTCCTCCATTCATATGCCAATGATACAAAACTTTACACTGCAATAAGTGAAACAACACAACCAAAAAAAGGTCTTACTCCTAAATTCCTCATCTAAGGTCCGAAGCAACAACAAACTAATTTTTCTTATTTCTCTCTCAATCTTGATGGCTGCAAAATTACTCCTAATCAATCTTTTAAAAACCTTGGTGTTATTTTTGATCCTAATCTCTCTTTCAACAAACAGATCAAGGCAAAACAGCATATTTTGACCTCAGAAATACCTCAGAAATCTAGTGTATGTAGTCCCTGCAGTGTGTCCTGGGTCTGCACTGAGGTCTCCTCCCAGGGGATTGTGCCCATAACACCTCCAAAGGGAGGTGAGGGGGCATCCTTACCAGGTACCTGAATCGCCTCAACTGGCTCCTTTCAATGTGGAGGAGCAGCGGCTCGACACCGAGGTTCTCCTGTATCACTGAACTCCTCATCCGATGAAACAGAGTGAGGCCAGTCACCCTGCAGAGGAACCTCATTTCGGCCGCTTGTATGCATGATCTCATTCTTTCAGTCACTACCCAAAGCTCCTGACCACAGGTGAGGGTTGGAACGAAGATCAACCGGTAAATCGAGAGCTTTGCTTCGTGGCTCATCTCTCCCCTCACTGAAGTCCTCCACTTGGGGAAGCTGCCCCCCCCCCCCCCCCCCCTCACCTGGATGGGAGAAGCATTTTGCTGGGAGAGAACTATGGCCTCAGGCTTGGAGGTGTTGATTCTCATCCCAACGCCTCACACTCAGCTGCAAACCGTTCCAGTGCACATCAGAGACCACGGTCCGATAAGGCCAGAAAAACAACATCATCTGCAAACTGCAGGCACTTCTTCCTCAGCAAATACTTCTTTATCTATTTCCTGTTGTTTGCAGTGAAGCTGCCCCAGAGCTCTCTAATATCTATACTCACTATGCACATTTGCACACATCCACACACACACACACACACACGCACGCATAAACACACATTCATACACACACACACACACACACACAAAAACAAACACACAAGATCTCAACTCAATGATTGTGTTGTGTTTGTCTTCTCTTGTTTTAATTGTATTTGTGTCCTTTGTTGCTCTGTAAAGCACTTTGTATTTTTTCTAAAAGGTTGACTTTTTGATGATGCAGGCCAGGGATACATATATATATTTATATTTATAGTGATAATGATACCTTTTGTGTATGTCAGTGGTGAGGTTCTTCTTGTTGGCAGTGCCATCCTGTTGCAGGGCCTTCTCCAGGGAAAGTGGTGTGTCCCGAATTGGTAGGGACATCACCAGGGTATCCTGAGTGACAGGTAGGGTCTCCTCATCCCCTCCCTGTTGGCCCAGGTGCTGCTTGGCATAGTCAAAACCCTGGACTGGCTGGTGGGTGAGGAGGAGGGAGGAGAAAGTTAAAAACCTTAAGAGATTTAATAAGCAAGACTGATTTCTTTACACATACCTGTACTCATACTTATAAAGAATTAGAGGCAGACTGGCAGAAACACACAGATATGCATTGGACAGCCAGAACTGTCACTTAGACAGACATCTCAAAATTGTTCAAACATGTAGCTTTTTAAGAGGTGTCCAAAGGATTTAGGGAACATAACTAGGATTACTGCGCTGCTGTGCCTTGAAATAGATAAGCGCTGCTGTAACTGAAGCCCTTTTCATCTTCCTTCCCAATTCATATCGAATAAATGACTCATAGTGGGCAATGACAAGATGAGATTCGCAGACTTTTACAGAAACACCGTAATGAAGTTAGACGTTATAACGCATTAGAGCACAAAGAGGATGAATAGGAGGAGGGGGAGGAGGAGGACTCACAGTGGGGTGTCCCTGTTCTACCTCATACTGGATGTCCACATGATTATAGCGAACAGTAGGGACCAAAAGAGTTCAAATCCAGACACACACACACACACACACACACACACACGCATATGCACACACACACACACACACACACACACACACTTACACACTTAAAAGATTTAGGAGTACTCTCCTCACAGTGTCATAAATTGTCAGTCACACATCACTGCCTCAATGCCCCCAAGCCATGGTGAAATCAATATGTGATATTCCCCTGACTAAAACACACACATTCCCTCTCTTTCTGTAACATACACACACACACACACATACAAACAACCACACAGTAAAATGTGTCTTGTGATAAAGTTTTCACACTAGGTAAAAGTGCTAGCTGGTTTACACAGTGGGAATTCTCAGAGGGGGAAGTGATGAAAGTGCTTGGCCTGCAGACACTGAGAGTATACAGTAGAGGCACTCCCAGTGCTGCCTCATTTAAACTTTCAGGAGAAACTCTTTCTCTGAGAATTTTGAGAATTTTCTGCTTGTTTTTTTTTTTTAAAACACGTAATAGAAGGAACTATATCTGTAAGTAAAAAATATGTCAGAAAATAACTGGCAGTATCGGCATTATATCACCATGTGTTACTCCACCTGGAATCAGAATCTAGTGTGAAACTGTGAAATTTGCTTTTTGGTGGTAATTATGTAATGAGACTTTGCAGTACATTCAACAGCAGTGTTGAAGTGGCTTTTAAGAGGTTAAACACACTGGCACATAATAGGCTTTCAGTTGACTGCCATGTTCAATTTAGCCACACACTGTACCACTAAACATTGGGATGAGTAAAAAGGTTTTCTAAGTTATTTTATTCGAATGAAATTCCCTGTATAGTCCAATGGGATGGGTGTTCTACTCTACATTTCCATTTTTCTGCACTGACATGCACCAGTCAAGAGCTGGACTGAGCTGAACAAATAGCAAACAGCAACAATAGGACACACTGACATGGGGGTGTGGAGATTACTTTGGTAAGTAGATTGTAACACCCTTGATGCAACAATAATGGAAACAGTTTTCAATCTTCTGGTAGTCCTCTACACAGAACAAACAACACACACACACGCTCGCACTTGAAAATCCATCTCCACAAAAAACATTCTACCATTCTATCCTTGGTAAAGCTTAGCCTTTCAAATTTGCCATCTGGAAATTGGTAAAAGACAAATAGGCGATACTAGCCTTCCAACCAAGAAAATCACATTGTGAAAGGTTTATTATTCCAAAGTGCAGCTGTATCCTTAGTTTTCATGAGAGCAGCAGGATGGATAGAAATCTATCAGAGGTGGTGATGTCTGCCCAGAATCCAGGTCAAATCCCACTGTTGGCACACAGTTAAGCCCTCAAGATGAACACACAGATCAGTAATGAGAGGAAACAGAGAGAGAGAGAGGCAGATACCTGGTGGTAATAGCCCACATCTCTGCGATATGCCATCTGAAAACAAAAGAGGTCGTTAGAGAGGCATGTCACCATTTCATCAAGTTCCATCTCTGACCATCTTTTTGGTGAAGGTGTATTCTCTCTCTCTGTGAGTGAGTGAGTGAGTGAGTGAGTGAGTGAGTGAGTGAGTGACTGTCTGTCTGTATCTGTGTATGTGTTTGTTCAATCTGGCAAAATATGTTGGTCAAAGCAGTACAGCAGGACATACAGACTGAATAAAACAGGTGATATAATAATACAAGTAATATGATAATTTAGTAATCTGCACTCATCGAAATGTCACATACAAAAGTCACCCACACACTCATCAATGGAGACCCTTAGCGCGCGTGCACACACACACAGACAATCTACATACCCACAAACTCATACACACCAACCTTGTGTGTGATAGATAGATAGATAGATAGATAGATAGATAGATAGATAGATAGATAGATAGATAGATAGATAGATAGACAGTCTGGGTCTACCTTAGCGCGGGGGTTGAGGTTGCCAATGGCGTCAGCTTTAAAGTCGTTCTTGTTCTTCCTGCACAGAACAGCTGTGATGATGATGATGATGAGTGTTACTACGGCAATGGGGGCCAAAACTGCAGCGATGATCCACAGGTTGTTCGGAGGGTTCTTGACCACAGCTGGAAGAAACAAGCACATTTTCACCATCATCATTTCATCATGTGGCACTCAGTATATTCTCAATCAATCAATCAATCAAACTTTATTTATATAGCACTTTTCATGCAAGATTGCAATATAAAGCGCTGAACAAGATAAGAAGATAATTATATACAATGCCCTCAGGATACTCTATAAAGTAAATGGCAAAAGTGTGCATGAAGTATGAAGTAGTAGTAAGTGTTATGGCCATATTTAAAAAAAACATAATTTAAAGCTTAAAGACATGTCTGGCTCATTGAAAGTACAATGCAAAGCCTACACTCTCCTGCTAAAACATGCAGATGCATCTGTCACACCCATGCTAACCAACAGACACTGGATGCTGCCCAACCTGATGTACAGTGTGCCTGATTCAGCTATTATGGACAAAAATCTATAAGAGAATGCAGCATGCTCTCTCTCTCTCCCATGACCAACTCTGTCTCTCCCTCTCTCTCCCTCTTTCTGTCTCCCTCTCCCTCCTTCTCTCTTTCTCTCTCAGCAATGAACAGCACTGCAGCTCAAACAAACAATGTCCTGCCTGGAGCATTTCAGAGAGATTAGGAAGCAAAAAGCTTTCTCAACCTTTTCTTCTCCTCCCCTCACCCTAGCACCATCTCTTCTTTCGAAACTCAGCATGAGTCATGTATTTCAGTCTGTTTGTCTGCCTGCCTGTCAATCTATCTGCCTTCCTGTCAATTGTTAGACAGATGCTGTGCTTACGTTCTGCTTGCAGCTGGACAAAGTAGCCCAGGGTGAGTGCCATGGTCTGAGAGTCCACTGTGTTCAGGACCTTGGCAGCAGACGTTCCTGGTAGTGGAACGCCATTTTGCTGGACGTAGTAGGTCATTTCTGCTGGGTTCTTCAACCCTGTCACCCTCCGGATGTTCACCATCTGATTGGAAAAGAAGGGGGAATGAAATACGGTTGCCTCAGTTATACTGAATATCACAGCTGTCACTGAATGGCTTGGTTCTTTGTTTATATGTTGCTTAAATTTCAACAAGGAGAACAAGCTAAATGTGTTTTGCTTCAAAGTCACTTGAGAGAAATTGCACCATGCAGAGCACAGCCTACTTTGTTTGTAAAACATTCAACCTCTGGCTTGTTTTGATGAGCAATTAGCAGATGATGAGCTGAAAATCTCTCTAATTATCAAGGGCTGACCACAAATAATCATGCTTCTGTGTGTAGACGTGCGTATCTGAGTGTGTGTGTCTTAGTTTTCAACTTGATCATGAAATATTCATGTTACAAGAAATAAGCCATCATAACCATTGGATTGTTGTTTTCATTAGACTGCTGACTAATGAACACATGCCAGGGCATTCAGGTAAAGACGTCAGAAAAAGCTTCTGCAGTGATTCAGTGTTTTCACTCTGTAACAGCATGCATCATAGTGTTGGAACTGCTCATCCTTGCAGAGAGACTCAGCGAATGTCATCCCCTGCGGGCTGCTGTGCCAGCACTGCTCCCTTACCTGAACAGTGTAGCTGCCTACAGTGGTGGCTCTCCTGAAACGAGTGCCCTGCTGGCCTGCCACCACAAACAGCTCGGCCAGCCGCTGCTCCATTAGACTGGCAAAGCTTTGGTACTGTCCCTCCAGGCTGGAGTTATCCACATCCTGGATCACTGCAAATGGAAATGAAAAAAAGAGGATGGCCAGATGGATAAACAGAGAGGAAATAAAGAGGTAATGTGGGGAAATGGAAAGAAGAGATAGATGGAGAATTACAAGTGTGAAGTAAGAAATGAAAACACAGTCAAGAGGTCAGAAATTAAATGATGCACTTGAGCAAGATCATTTATGGTAACACTTCACAGCGGCTTTATTCCAGTATATTAACCTGTGTATGGACCCATGGAAAAGTACTGTATTGTAAATAGACAATAATATTGATTGTAATTTCTGACAATCTCCCTAATACATTATTTACTTACAAGGGTCAGGGTGTAACAGCGCACTGTAGGTACAAACTGTATGTCATTTACTGTAAAATACTTTTCCATAGGTTAATACCATAGGTTAATACACAGGTCAATACTTTGGAATAAAGCCATTGGAAAGTGTAATTTACCTTTTGAGAGAGAGACTAAATGGTAGCTGGATAAAGAGAGGAGAGGAGCAAGGAAGGGAAAGAGGAGGAAATAGAGGAAAGCATGGAGGTGGGGTGTGTGTGTGTGTGTGTGTGTGTGGGTGGGTGGGTGGGGGGTGTGTGTGTCTGGAAATAACCTTAATGTTAGAGGTTAGAGAAGCAAGTTTGTGACTGAAAGGGTCGGTTCAAATAACCAGACGAGTTGGGGAAATCTGGGCGGGGATGTGAGACAGAAGCTCCCTCCCTCAACAAAACACTTTAAAACTTTAAAGGGCACCAACAGTTCAGACACACACATACAGTGCATCACACACATCTGGGACTCTGGGTGTGTGTGATGTACTGTATGTACCGTAACACTCCTGCAAATGCTCCTCCGGGCCATCGCTTTGAACGAGGACGCATCCTTAATTTGTTCTGTTTAGTAAGGGTTAAGAAGCAATAATCCCAGTCGTACATCTAGTCCAGCATGAGTAAATCCCGTTACCTAGGGGATGACCTTGCTCTGACTGGGCCTCTCATCCCAGTAAGTGCAGGGTTAAGAGCCTACAGAGTCTGATCTGAAAGGCCCATCCATTACATCGCAGAGTGGGCGCCCTTGAACACTCAGGCATGTGTTCATGCTGTACAGTACATGTACTCACATGGAAAGCCAACATCACTAACACAATACAGAATTCACATACATGAAATTACTCCCATGAACTCGGACAGTTTACTCTACACTGTCAACATATCTCCCAAAGTTCCCAAAGATAGTAACCAGGGTGAATTTCATAATGATGTGGGTACAGTATTTTTTTTTTTTTATTCAGAACTATTAGCAGTAACATGAAATGAAGCCAATTTGAGTGTAGAAGTCCAATGAAACATTCCCTTAAGTCTTTCTCACAGATTAGTCTTGGCTCTCTGACTTCTAGCTTTGCGAAAGATCATCATGTTTCATTATGCTGAATTAATCATCAAAGATCTCCAAAACAGCATACAAATGAGCATGTAAACTCTGTTTTAGGGTGGATTTTCCCTTTAATGCAATTAACACAAAAGACAAACTGTACTGGCTGTGGGGTGTGTAACTACTCATCAATACCATACAAACCATATGAGCTGCATGTGAACACTTGCATTAGCTACAATGACAGTCAACAGTCCTGTGATTTAGAAACAATCAATAACATGCTGTTCAGATTGCTTGTGTCACATGAAGTAGTGAAGAATGTCTTGAAGGAAAACAACTGTATCACCTGATATGGAGGCATACAGCAATATGCAACATATCAGCTCCTTCAAAAGAAGTCACTGTTAACAGTATACAGTAAAAAAAGATGTGAAACAATGTCATTCCTACCTGTGATCACCCAGAAGTCTCTGGTAGCAATGGAGGTGTTCAGATTGTGGTACTCCAGCGCTGCGAAGACAACAAACACAGTCATTCCCCCTTCTCATTATAAACCATCAATCTTTGTAAGTTTTAATCTTTGTATAACCAAAATTGTAATAGGAAACCTTCACAGCCTTCTCATCTAACCATCTCCTATGTTACCTAGATGTACTCAGATGAAGTTTTGACTTGAAAATCTGTTCTTAAAGAAAAAAGGGGACACTCAGGGAATGTGTGTATTTTCTAGATTAGCACCTTAGATAGTAGAAATGATAAAAGCCTATTTGAGTGTAAAAACATCAAACATTTCAAACATCAATTTATGGGCCAACAAAGTTAGTCTCCCATTCATTGTCAATGGATAAACTGTAAAAAATGCACACTAGAGTATCTTGTGTCTTGTATGGTATTTGGAAGATAACTGTTCATGTTCACAAATATTTATTAGACTTCTCTCATTCATGAAATAGCATATCTGAGTTCTTAAAATAAATGACATTACCCTTGAATACTGGACTTTGGTGAACTCTTGTATGGAGGATTTTTTCATTTAATATTCATATGTGATCATTAAATGATGAATGCTGGATTTTTTTTTTTTTTTTTTGGTGGAGCATTAGGAATGATCATACCAAATTAAAATTTAAATGAAAGAAAAAAAAAAAACGGAAATTAAAACAGAAAAAGAAAAATTGGCAATGAAAAGAGAAACAGCAATCTGAAAATGCAAACTGAAATAGAAAACTTAAAATGAAAAGTGAAAATGGAAAATTGAAATAGAAAAGAGAAAAAAAATGATAAAAAGAGCACAGAAAATGAAAAGTCAAATCCAAACAGATAATTGACCATTTTCTTTTTCACATAGCCGCCTCTCATTTCCATTTGGCTTTTTCCGATTACCATTTTAAGACTTGGCTTCTTGTACCGGAATCACTCTTCCTTTACTCACTCTGCGAAACGCTCCCCAGTCCAAATGACCATTCTCCCCTTGTTTGACTATGGCGATGTCATTTACAGGCATGCAAGCAAGAGTGTCCTTGAACGCCTAGTGTTTTGTACCACTCAGCAATTAGGTTTGCCACAAATGCCCCCTATACAACACATCATTGTGACTTATACACTTCTGTTAATTGGCCATCGTTACAGATTCGGCGAGAGATTCATTGGCTTACACTCGTTTACAAAACCCTCCTTGGTCTGACTTATTTGATACACTTATCTTGCTAGAAGTTCCCCGTGTTAATACTTCTTCTGGCCAGTCCTCCTTCCAATTTGCTGCTCCCAGCAGTTAGAATGAGCTGCAAAAGACTTTGAAACTGGACAAATTGATCTTCCTCACTACTTTTAAGGACTCTATTGCAGAGTTGTTCACACACACCTGCAACTGTCACCCAGCCTTTTAACTGACAAAGAAATTTGTCTGTTCTGCTTCATGACTTGCATGACTTGTAATTTTATTTGGTTGTTTGTTTGGTGTGTGTTTTGATTATTTTCCCATTCCCATACTGTGTTGGGTTTCTCTGCCTCTGCGATGTATGTAACATTTGTGTCTGATAGTCTTATCCAGATTTGTTTTTTTTTTTGTCCCCTTTTCCCTTTACCCTTCGAGAGGTCCTTTTGTCCTCTTGCTAGGCCGTCATTGTAAATAAGAATTTGTTCTTAATTGACCTGCCTGGTTAAATAAAGGTTAAATAAAAAAAATAAAAAATAAAAAAATTTCTAGCTGTATGAAAATGGAAATCTGTGGCTTTTCCATCGATCAGCGAAAGCAGGGTGTGGGTCTCAGATGGAGGAGGGGGTGGTGGCACTTTAAAAGGAGTTCAAAACGGAAAAAAAAAACAAAAAACATTTAAATATCAACAATATAACCAATCTTTCTTTTAACTGCATTTTCAACTTTTTGTTTTTCATAGTCTACAAACTAGAAAAATGCAAAAACATATTAAAAATCAGTAAAATTATTATCTTCGCTGTTATCATCCCAACCAGCAGAGAACTCGCTAGCCAAACATCAGCTGTTTGGTGAGCCAGCACTTGTGATTCTGGAGCCGGTTCTATGGAAACTTCTGAAACTTCTCTTTGCGAACAAGAGAACGGTTTACAGTTTGGCGCATTTTCTACGGTAAAAACCTCAGCTTAGAGCCTCATTATCACTGTGTGTCAGACGGATACAGCAGCAAGGAGAGCTTCCAGCTGCCTGTGCTCTGGGTGCCTCTGTGTTCTCTTACATCTATTTCCTGCCTGATTAAGCTCTTGTGCTGGAGGCTGGTGCAGTGTTTGGGGGAATGCTGTATCACTGGCCTATGAAAGCAGACTCGCTGCTGAAATGTACACTCAGGCATGACAGGAGAGAGAGGGTGAGAGAGGGAGAGAGAGAGAGGAAAGGAAGAGAGAGGAGGGCTTTAGCATGTTAATGGCTAGCGCTGCAGGGATGTCAGCAGAAATCAGTTTAACACTGCCCAGTAGTTTCAATCATGTAGAATGCTAATCTGTGATGAGCTTTCACATAAGCCTCCACTGTTGTGCGATTGGGAGCCTGGGGGATACAAACCAGAACACTGCATCAATCTGAAGAGCATAGAAAAAAGAAGAAAATCCAATTCAGCAACATAAAACTATGATCAAAATAATGCTTGATAATACTGCAGCACAGCTTGGATTGTAGTTTTATTTTTCGAAAGACAAAATAAACTTTTGGCAGTCTAAACAGAGACGTTCTGTCTGAAGCACAGTCTCACACATACTGTTTGTCCAAACGCCCTCACACATATTCCCTGAACTGAGAGAAACTGTTTAAGAACAGAGGAGGGGGGGTGGGGGTGAAAGAGCTGAACGCAGCAGTCCAGCCTAGCCGGGCCATGGGAAGGATGGAGGAAATGATCGGTGGGATACTCCGTGCTACAAACAGCAGCTTTGGAACGGTGTGAGACTCCGGGCCCTGGGTGTTATGAGAATCCCCCCGCTGTTAATTATTTACCGCGATAATTGGCTTTGAAGTGAGGAGCCAGCCGCTGCCAACATATGCCAGGGCCTGCTCACACCTCCCGCGAACAGTGTAATATCATTAATGGCAGGGGTACAAGACAAACAGGGCAAACTCACTGTCATACGCTCTCTCGGTCCTCCCTTTCCCCTCCTGCGCTTACATTTTTTTCCCCTCCCTGTCTAGCTCTCCTCCCCTCATAGTATATCCCTGTCTTCCCATTCATATATCATATTCTACTTGCGTCTCTCTCTGCTTGGCTCCCCCTCTCCTTTCTCTTTCCCCCCTCCTCCCCACCCTGCCCGGGGGTAATTTGTCTCCCTAACTTAATCCATTCACAACACAAAGTGAGCTTTAACTTAATGTTCATTACCGGCGATCCTACTCATCTCGGTTCAAACGCGGTACAGTGTAAACCGAAGCTGCCATCTGCCTGTGTATTAATGGCACCGAGTCGTTCCAGATGCTGTGTGCTTGTCTGAACGTGACCCCCCTCGGTTCTCGGTTCTGCTCAACGTGGTCACTCCAGGTGCATTCTGGGAGGTCAGAGGTGATCCGTAACCCGTGGGTGGATCCCAAAGCTTTTTCACCCCTCCTCTATTCCTCTTCCCCTCCTTCACTATCACTCCTCTTCTACCAGGAGGTAAAGTGGAGGAGACAAGGGGAGGAATGGAGTGGAGGAGAGGAGCAGCGAGGAGAAGTGGAGGCCAGTTGGGACAGTTTATTTGCTACTTCATCATCATTACTGATGTAACCTGAGCTCACAATATGACTCGTTGGCAATCAGAGTTTTTATGCACTGTTCACACATTAGCCTGAAGCTGCTGACATTAACTAGCAACGTTACAAGTTAGAAAATATCACTGACTGTAACGTCAACTGTAACGTTAACTGTAACTCATATTAACTGTTATACTCACATTTATGAGCTGGTAATTCACTTGTCATGTTTTGTCAAGTTTTGTCAATGATGTCACATTCTGGATGTGGTCACAGTGAGGTCATCCCCCCTAAAATTGAAAGGACTTCCTAGGGAGGATACACCCTGTGCATATTCCGTCGAAGGAGACTTCAAGAGCCTCTTCTCACCAACATCAACTTCCGGGTCACAGAGGAAAGGAGGAGTGAGTTTTGGAGCTTTGGGATCAACCTCACGTGCGTCTGTCGTATCTCCCTCCACAGAGCAGTGTACATTTTACTTCCCAGTTTAAACTGGGGAAGGATACAGACCTACTGAGACTCTACTGGGAGCGGTGTTGACTCCCGCCGTTTAGACTCCTGTCACTCTTCATTTGTTTGTCTGAGTGCACAACTCCAACACAGAGGGAGCGCCAGGCTGAGTATGCCCTCATAGCAGACTGAGATGAAAGGAAAGGGCTTAGTTGTGTCTCTGCATCAACTATCTTTAAGTGACTCAATCATTAAAAAACAACTGTGATTGTGGAAGGCAGGAGAGCAGTCACGAACATCCAATTACTCAAAAACTGGACGTCACTCAGGCTTACAGCTTAAAGTCTGACTTCTTCCAGTGCTTCAGTAGCCTTTCTCAGATAGTCCGGTCCACATCAATGCTACAAATACTCAGAAAATATGAGCCACTCTGGCTACATGAACTGGAATGGAGTTTGGGGGCAGATCTTCAGGGCAGCAAGGTTGATCAACTCTTCTTAATTAACCCTCCCCTATATACACAGATAAAGATTTTAGATTGGGCCAGTAAGATGCCACACCAGCACGCTCTCTGAGACAAAGCCTGAAAAGGCGATATAGACTGTTGGACTCAACAAAGAGAAGCACCAGTGGTTGGATTTGACTTGCCCACTGCAAAAAATCTCCATCTTAACAAGTCATTTAGTCTATTATTGAGTCCTAAGATCGTCATTTTCGTAAAATAAGTGAAAAATCTGCCAATGTGGTTAGATCATTTCATTTGTTTCCAATTGCAAATCAGTTAGTTTCAAGAATTTTGTAGAATCAAGTGTCATTTTCTTGATAGTAGTGCAGTGATCTGCCTTATTCTGACTTGTTTCAAGATATTAACACTCATTTCTAGAAATTCCTGAAACCAGTGAAACTGCACTGGATTTTACTGGAGTTATATCACCTCATTGGCAGAATTTTTCTCTTGTTTTACCAAAAGTAAGATTTGAAGGCTGAATATGAGACTAAATGGCTTGTTAAGATGGACATTTCTTGCTGTGTGTTTGGAAAATAAAACATTCACAGGTGAATGAGAAGGCCGTTTTCCGGTGTCTGTTGTAATTAAGACTGTTGGGTCATCCCAGAGTCATAGATGTATTGCAGAATGGAACTTGTAACTTACGCTCAGCGATGACAAGTGGAGGATAGAAGAGGAAGTAGCCCACCAGCTCAGCCGACAGCTGACCCAGGAGGTTTGAGGCAGCGGTGCCGTTAAGGAGGACAGTCCCGTTCCTCACAGAGTAGACCAGTGACACAGCAGGAGAACCGGCTATCTGGGAGACACCCAGCATCTTGGAGGGAACAGGAGTGGTACAGGCCCAGAGAAAGAAGAGGACATAGAGAAATGTATAAATATACTCATCAATAATTTACAGAATAGAGACAGAATGTAAAACATCCCCAAAACAATTTAATTCCAAAATACTATCCATTCTGGAAGAATTTTGCTTCCTAAATTTCATCAGTCAATATTTCAGAATCACAGATCATTCTATCAGCAAAATCATAACTGTTTTGTAAGTGAAGATCTTAAGAAGACTCTTAACTTTAATAGCTACCCATAATGGACTTTACTTTAATACCAGCCATCGTTTTGTTAGAGGAAGTGTGAATGTTTTCAAATGGTGCATATCTCATTTTGGAATGAAACACTTAAATTATTGTATTGGATCAACAAATATTACAAAACCATCAAGAAGTGCAATGGCGGGGAAATTGGCGAGACATACAAGACTGCAGAAGTGCTGTAATATTAATTTTGTCATCCATGCAGAACCATCAAATTAGCTTTAGTATAGGCTATGTGTTAATGTGGCAGCTCATTAAAACTTAATACAAACACTGCCTCTCTAAACACAATCAATTTGCATCTGAGAAGCAGCTCTTATTTAAAATGCCCATGCCCGTTGCACAAAGGGATGACAATTATGCACAAATTACACACAGTTTGCGTTCTTGATTGCATCTGCCAAACCACCTAAACTACATGGTAATATGTGTGTAACAGGACGCAAAACTGTTGGAGGTTAAATCTATTCCGATATGCGACAAACAATAGTTTGCAAACTCTATTAGACGCCATAGATCAATCTTAAATTCTGTTTTCAGTGCATTTGCTATACAGGATACAAAGACTGATGGTTCTTTATACGTGACATTCTCCATTAAAGGTGAAATAGTATGTCAAGTCTCAGTCTGTGTCAGCCTTTAGATCCTTTTGATCCGTTGAAACACCACGAGACAAGAGCACTACACTACACATCCTTCAACACTGGCATTGCGTTCGCCAACATAGCTTTACCATAGCTACAGTAAGGTAACACCTACACAGTGCTAAGAGTGAAACACTACAGTGCACTACAGTACCTGAACAGAGAGCCTGCTGTGGGTGTTGAGCACTTTGGACTGCGCTTCAGAAAACACGTTCTCAAGCCTCTGTTCCATCATTTGAGAGAACCGGCAGGACCGCGGATCATCGCCCGCTCCCACAAACCGCAACACTGAAACACAAGATGAGCACACAAAACAAATACAGGATCATTACATGTTTGCAAACGTATTACTGTCCATAGCATTTTTAATGATGCTTGATGATGCCATAAGATTGCATTTTCTCTATCCTTGACAGAGTATGGGGAAAATCGAGGATAAGACTAATAAGATTGTTAAAGGTCATCAGTATTGGGGGTGAGGACACATTGCAGACTTGTACTGAGCATATGTCCTAACCCCAATTCTGACTGACCATGCAATACATGTTCCTCTGAGGTTATATCACAAGTTTCTTTTGACTTCTTACGTAAACCCAGTCCTCATGGAACGTACTCCAACAGACATGCATTCGCAACAGGACTATACGTTGATTCAACAAACAACAGGAGAAGAAATATTAAGTCTCAGGCTGTTTTCTGGCTGATATGTTTTTTCCCTTTCATCCTGACTCTACACCAGCTGACCTGTTTTCAGCTGAAAGCCAGTGGCTGGGCTGGGTCTCCATAATGCAGCAGGGAGGGGCAGGGCTGTTACCATGGGGAGGTACTGTCGCAGGTCTGCAATCAGCCTATCACGGCCATAGGAGCCCAGGCCCTCCAGCACTACAGAGGGAGGGTAAACCATGTCCCCTCCAGTCACATGATAAGCCACCGTCATGTTGGGGGAGCCAAACACAGTCTCCACCTGAGAGGGTAGAGCAAAGAAGAGAGGGAAATTAGATTCCTTTAAAGAGGATCAATAGGCATAGTCAATCAGTCATATTAGTCAACGAGCTGACCCGCAAGATATTGAACTGTAGTGGATGGACAGGAGCACTTAGATTGTACTTTAGCTACTTGCTAATGAGAGCATAAGAAACAGAAGGGAGGGTGATTATGGGATAGAGATATGCGGAGAGAACTGGAAGGGATTGGAGGGCCGCTGGGGAGAGAGGGAGACAGAGAGAAGAGAGCAAAGATGAGAGAGACATGGGAGAGACTGTTAAAAAGGGAGTGCTGGGACAAAGAAGCCTATGTTCATTCATTTCAACCCTGAGAGACCAGGTATCACAGCATTCTCATTCTGAAAGACAAAGCAGAAACACCGGTGAAGGCTGTGTTTTTTTTTCACGACTGCGTGTCTCATTATGCGTACGAACGTGCGGGCCTTTGTGTGAGCGAACGTGTCGGTGGAGAGAGAGAGAGAGAGAGAGAGAGTTCGCCTTAGGTGAACTGTGCCTATGTGTGTGTGACGGGGTGGAGGGGAACAGAGAGAGAGAGAGAGGAAAGGGAGGCAGACGTAGCAACACAGGGTGTGTGTGGGAGAGGTGAACCCATTCAAGTCTGTCATCTAAACCCAACTGAATGCCCGTGTTGACAGAGAGATCCACTGGCTGCCACACTGAGAGCCTACAGTCTCAGTGTACCGTAGTAGCTTGTTATGAGCTCTGCGAACAGAGCCTTTTATTATCACTTCATCCTCTCAGGCTTTGCCCATGTGAAGGTGTTATTGAGAGATTGCATTTCACTAAGTCAGAGACTGGTAGCACACCCACTAACTCTATCTCAACGGTGTGAAAGACCGCCAAGGGATTAATCCAAGGGATCTCAGTCATTTTGGCATGCCACTGGTTTCCTGTCACTGGATAGCCTTTACTGGAAATGTTTAATATGTTATGAGATATAAATCTAATATGTAATATATGTAAAATACATATAATATAACATATGTTTTCAAATGGTTCTTGTACTTTAGTCTTGCACTTGAATTAATTTAGTCTACTTCTCATCATCTTTTTTTGCACTGGTACTCCACATCTATCTCCTCCCAACCATCTATAACCTATAATTAAACACAAATGCAATTTCCCTCGCTTCCCATTGGATCAGGAACAGCGCTACTAAAAAGAACACTAGCAGTGTTGAAATGGGTGATAGGAGCGCACTGAAGCAAGATACCCGCAGAGAGTACAGAGAGCGAGAGAGAGAGAGAGAGAGAGAGAAAGAGAGAGAGAGAACATGTGAGAGCATTGACCTTCACATGGACAGGACAAACACATGGGCCTCCCTCTCAACAATTTGATACTTCCACGTTGAGAAAGACATACTGCACACTGAGACATTTCACTGGAATGCATGTATACACGTAAACACGTAAACACACACACACACACACACACACACACACACACACACACACAAACACACACACAGATGCACTTATACATGTTCAAAATTGCAACACTCTCAAGGCACTCAGACCCACTGGAGACTCGGCAGAAAGAGGGAATGTTTCATGTAGGTAAAGATCACATTGCTGCTTCGTTCATTTCCAGGCCCAGTCCTGCTTGTACACCCAAATTCAATTCCAGCCATTGAAAAGGGCAATTTCTCAGAGATGCACCATGTCTCACAGTAAACAGACAACATCCAACCTACTGGCTAATATCTTCCCCTCAAGCACTCTTTCCCTCTCCCACTCACACACACAGGCAGGCGCACACACACACACACACACACACATTTCTTCTTCTCATTGACTGTGTTTCAGCATAGCTTCTCGTAGCCAAGAGGTGCTCCTAATACAAAGTCACTCTGAGTGGAGGTATTAGAGGCTTATTGGAGAGAGAATGGTTTTGGCACAGTGGAAACTATGATTGGTTCCATAAACGGCTAATCCACAGACAGACAGATCATTGTGTGCGCACTGGAGCTGTTTGTGTCCATATCATTACTGCAGGGGAAACGCTCAGATTGGGTTCCCCCCGGAGTTTTTGTTAAACGTAACCTGGTGTGTCCGTTGCTTTGGTAAGACTGATGAATGTGCCTTTTGGTATAGTGTGGATGGATTCTGTGGATTCTGTGTAACTTGTAAATATGAATCTGTCAGCTTTAAATATAAGGAGATTAGTGCAACAATTGTAATCCACAGCACTGCTACACTCCTCGTCTATATCGTGTTTTAGTGTTGGTACAGTTCCTCAAATATGTGACATCACCCACTGCCTTCTGGGACACATTCAGTCAACCTAATTTCTATATTAGTCCTCATCTCTCCTCACGTAGCCTACATGAGGGTCCTTGGTTTAAGTGTCTAATTCACTCTACGTTATAAACCACCAGATTTTAGTGAGTGTATCAGACCAGCAGCAGACACTGGGCCATGAATTGTTCCCTAATGCCACGTTTTGCTTTATTGCTGATCATCTGATACAACACCGAGCAACAATCTGGGCTTCTGAAGTAGTGGTGGTCAATCGAACTGTCATATTTACACACAGCTTCAAGGGAAACAAACTGAAATCTGCGGTGCACCGCACATAATATGAAACTACAAAAATGGAAACTTTAAATGAATATGCTAATTAAATTCTGAGAGGCTTAAATGACAAGAAATTTTAATAAGCTTCACTGTGGTCTAATTCACTCCATGCACAACTTCTCCTCCCCTGCACTGAACCAAAATCTCAGCATCAGACATCCAAAAACGTCATTTTTTTCTGAATCCATTTAAAATTTATTTCTGTACCCATTTGGATTCTAAATGCCATAAAATATTACTTTAGGTGACAGGGATTGTTGATAGATGGTAGGCACGTTGTCACAACTGCACAGTCTACGTCTGTGTGGAGGCATTTCATCTTTATACCACTGGCTGCAATTGTACTGAGTACTGATGTTGATTTATGTTTTAGAGATAACAAACAGCAGCGTGGATTCCAAGAAGATTTCCCCCTTGGGGAAAATAAAGTTTATCCTACCCTATCTTACAATGTAAAAATGTAACAGTGTATCTAAGCCAAGCATGCTACTCCAAATCTACCATTATAGATTTAATTGTCCATCGAATCAAGTTCTGAACACTTCTAAAATGGATCACTACCTTTTTACTGCTATCTGATTTTATATGTAAATGAATGTAATAATATAGTAAGTTTATATAGATGGATAAATTGATGGTAGGTAGATGATAGATGGTAAGCAATGTCCAAAAAGCCGCATTTGTACAGTGAAGTGAAATAACACCCTGACCTGAGCCTGGGCTGTGCTGTCATTCAGAGCTTTCCTCAGGCCTTGACTCAGCCCCCTGCGCAGGTTCTGCCTCTGGATGCTGTCAAGCCTGTTCCTTCTCACATAGATGGAGACAACTTAGATAGATAGACAGATAGATAAGTGGGTAGATAGACAGATCAATAGATAGGGGAAAGAGAGAGAGACAGAGAGACAGAGAAAGAGAGGCAGAAACAAAGACAGAAAAAGACAGAAATAGAGCAATGTTAGAGCAATGGTACAATTTCATAAAATATTTCCAATATTTCAGACCACTGTATTCCCACAGAATAAAGTAAAAGAAAACAATCATTGTTCCGAAGGCTGAGCTGTTGAAAGTAAGTAGAAATGTTTACCTGTCTTCACCCACAGTCTCTCTGTGATGTTGCACTGCTGTGGCGGAGCTTCTGTGGTGGTGGTGAAAGGGGAGAAGAAGACGGTGGTGGCCCCTCTGGGGGGGCTCGTCCTGGGGACAGGAGGAGTGAATGTCCTCCTGGTGGCTTGAGTCTTGGTGGTTGTGGTGGTTGTGGTTCTCCTGGTCACAGGGGCAGGCTGCGGCGTGGTCGTGGTGATTGGCTGCGTGGTTCCGGTGGTGACAGAAGGTATGGTGGTGGGGTGTTTGATTTTGATGGTTGAAGCTGCTGTGATGGTGGTGCTAAGCTTCAGAGAGGCTGTTGTGGTGTCCTGTCCAGGGGTCAGAGGTGATACCTGAGATGTCGTCTCGGTGGGCCAGGCGGAAAGGGTAATGTCGACCGACTGAGGGGGCGTCAGATTAGTCTCTTTATCTTTGGGGATAGCGAGCCCAGTCGCTCTGGATGCTCCAGTGGTTAACTCATCCGTCCCCGTCTCTGTAACGACAACAAACATCTCAGTCACTTCCCGTGAGGGACGGGACTCTGCTGATGAGGTCAGACTGGGGGGCAGGGGTGGAAATGTGGGCTGCACACCTTTGGAACTGACAGAGACAGATGATGATGATGCAATGCCAGGGTACATGGTCGGGCTGGATGATGATGTCATGCCAGATGAGTTAATTACAGTTGATGATGGTGATGATGATGGTGATGGTGATGGTGATGGTGATGATGATGATGATGATAGTGATGCTGATGATGATGATGATGATGATGATGATGATAACGATGACAATGAAGCAGTGCGATTCATATATAGGGAGGACAACTGTGGAGCTGTAGTTCTGCTGAAGGACTGTGGTGAGGTCTCTGATGATGATGATGATGATGATGATGACGGTGATGATGATGATGATGATGGTGGTGATGATGATGACGATGATGATGACAATGATTTTGAAGCTTTAGAAGACATTGAAGCAGTGTGATTCATATATAGGGAGGACAATTGTGGAGCTGTAGTTCTGCTGAAGGACTGTGGTGATGATGATGATGATGATGATGATGATGATGATGATGATGACGATGACGATGACGACGATGACGATGATGACAATGACGATGATGATGATGATGATGATTTTGAAGCTTTAGAAGACACTGAAACAGTGCGATTCATATATAGGGAGGACAATTGTGGAGCTGTGGTACCACTGAAGGACAGAGGTGATGATGTTGATGATGATGATGATGATGATGATGATGATAATGATGATGATGATGATGATGATGATGAGTGAAAAAAAGAGTCTATTGGTGAGGTTATCACTTTCAGTATTATTGAGTCAGTTGTGTTACTAATATTGACAGTGGGGTGGGGAAAATGGGGTGCGGAGTTGTTTGGAAGTATTATTTCAGTATCAGATGCAGATTCAGGAGAGTCAACATCAGTAACTGTCTCTGGGGGGTTATGCTTGCTGTTATACACCAGTGCAAGGGAGACGGCTCGTGAGGATGTCACAGAGTCATTAGTTGTGTGAGAGTGGGGCAGAAAACCATCTAACCCTGATGTTCCCCAAACTGATGGAGCGGGGGTGTTCTCACTGGCTCCTCGTGGCACGACAGCCACAGGAGATCTGAGATTAGCCGGAGACAGACTCACACTCTGCTCGTTGGATCCTGGAGTGCCATTAAGATAAGTAAAAGATGTATATTCTCCCACAAACTGCTCTGTCGCGTTTGGCTGAACTGAATATGGATCACTGGTGAATACTGTTGGAGCACTTGAATTCAAGATATGGGCATTAAGCTGTTGTCCCACTCCCAGTTTTGGTTGTTCAGATGATGGTCCATCTGCTGGTAAGTGAGAATTAACACTATCAAAGGCAACAGATGCATTTTCTGATTCAAATGAAGTGCTTTGAAAAAATACCGGCTTGTTAGTTTTCCACTTTGTATGTGGTGCCGTTCGTCTTTTGCCAAAGCTGAAAATAGTACTATAGTTTTGCCCATTATGGGAAATAGGAGCTGCTGCAGATGATGGTGGAGAGAGCAGGGTTGTTAGTCTGTCTAAATAAAACTTAGATTTATCACTACTCACACTGATAAATGGTCCCTGGGAGTGAGAGTGATGGTTTGGCCTCAGTGTTGGGATGATTTCTGACCAGGAGGAAGGAGAGAACTGCTCATAATGGCCCGCGAGTGTCACATCATCTTTCCGCGAAAGGCGTTTAAGAGGCTCTAATGCAGCATCAAAAGTGACTGTGGATAAAGTGGATAAAGGGATACCAGTGGAAGATCCTTTGACGGATCCTTCAGAGTCTCTTTTCAATATCAAAATGGCTTTTGTAGGGTTGAAAGAGGGCAACTGTGTTGTGATCTGCAGTGATGGAAAGCCCTTCTTGTAAAACACAGCGTCTCTGATTGTAGCGGAGCCCTCATTTCCGGCAGATAAAGGAGAAACTGAACCGTTTGCAGTATTTCTGTGTAAGCCCTCAGCAGGCCTGTTTGTCATGTGAGCATAGGAAGCTAGTGATGCTGGATCTTTACCTGCACTAGAGTGAACCTGGCTAGTCGAGTGAATATGAGAACTATGGTCTGTCTCCTCTGATTTTATGATATGAGCAGAGATTTCAGTTGAAGACGCAGCAGTCTGTTCAGTTAGACTGGGTGGTGGAGATACACCAGGCCTTGTATAAAACGTGCTGGGAGAAGTAAAGAACGATTTTGTTTGAATTAGTGTCTGTGAGGTGGTCATTTGAGATGATAACAAGGCTTTGGATTGGTCTGAGAGATTAACTTCACTATTGCCAGATAGGCCCGAGGCATCATCAGTAATGTTGTTAGGGCCCTGGCTTCGAAAGACGGGTAGTAAGTAGGTAGCCTGACTGGGGTTTGGAAGACTTTCATTCATGGTTTTAGAAGTCATGTCCTTTGCCAATTCCGGTGGCAATGCTGCTGAACCAGAAAGAGACATTGTTTTTCTGTCAGAGGTAAAGATCATTTTCAGTGTCATCCATCCTCTGTGTTCCTGAGTTATGCTCTTGGGAGACCCCGTTTGTGTTACAAATTCCAGTGCGTTTATTGCTGGACTACGTGGCAAATTAAGTGATTCTGACGCTGACGTGGAGGAAATTGTCGCCGTCCTAGCAGGAGAGCTCATGTTGGGGCCAGCGGTGGACTCGGGCCTCATCTGCATGAGTGAAAGTGATCTATTCTGGTAAGGTTGAGAGGAAATAGATCTGAGCTCTGCTCCTGCTATCCCTCCCTGGCTGTTATTTATATTGAGGACAGGAACTCTAGGGCTGCCGTGACCTGCTGCTGTCAGTAAATCACCAGGATTAGATGCATGCTCCGAGGACACCGTGCCAGGGTGGATAGGCGTTAGCTTAGTGATTGCAATTTCAGAGAGAGATGTTTTATCTGGTGGGGTCCTGGAGGAAACTGTAAAATACAACCCTGAGGTTTGGGATGTCATTGCTGGTGATACACTTGGATTTACAACATGTGAAGGCACTGACGACACTGTTGCAACTCCAAGGCTTCTGAGAACAAAAGCCTGACTGCCTACCGCTGTCTTGTCTTCCTTTACCCCACGTAGCGTTGCTTTCACCCTCTCCTTTGTGACATGACTAGCAACTGAATAGCCTTCAGGACGGGCAGACAGCAACGCTGATGTAGGATTTTGTGAAGCTCTCTGCTGGCTTTGATCAGCATGATAATGATTAGAGAGAAATGAAGTGCTTGTTTCTCTATTATTGGTCGAGATAGTGTTCATACCTCTCTGTCTCCGAGTGGCTCTGTTTGAAAATGTAAAAGGAATTTGTCCATGTTTTGATGTAAAATATGATGAATATGCGCTCTTTGCTGGTGTCGTCATCACGTTAGTGCTTATATTCTCTATGCGTGCTTCTCTCATGGCATGCGATTTATCCAGTGAGGAGTAAAATGAGTGTGTTGGCTCTTTATTGCTGCGTTCTTTGCTGGTTTCACTGGTCAGTGTTTCACGAGGAGGAAAGTGCGATAGAGAAGCTGCTGCGCTCAGTGGTCTGTTTGCAACGGCTGGTAAATCAACGACTGAACGAATGGCGGACTGTGCAGATGTTAGGCTGCCTGTCCAACGCGGAGACCCTGCTGGTGCTAATGCTCCTATTTGTGTCTGAGGGATAGAGTTGGACAGAATCCATTGGCCTGGAGATGAAGGAGCTGTAATCCATTCAGTGGAAGATGATAGTGATGATGAAAATAGGGACAATGATGATAATACTGAGGAAGTGGATGGTGTTGGTGAGGACAATGATGATGATGACGAAGATGATAATGTTGATGACAACGAGACATTCCTGTTTCCATCCATCAAGGAGACCTGTGATGGCCCCGACACAGTAGATGCCATGGTAACAGCCTGAGGTGCTGTGGTGTGTTGGTGAGGCATGCTGGAAGTCAGACCTGAGCTGGTGGATGGGTTCCTATTGGCTTCCACAGATGAGGATGGGGAAGACGTCTCTGAGCCCTGGCTAGAATTATCTGAAGGCCATTGGCTGGTGTGGTTCTTGTCCCTGGTGATAGTCGGCGAGGCTCTGCTTTGAGCAAGGCCCAGCGGATGTTTGACAGTCCCTGCCAGGAAGGTAAGAATGGAGGAGAACGCAGGCTGCCCTCTTAACCCTCCCCCTTCAGACACAGCCCCGCCATCTGATTGGACGACAGAGAGAGGCACCTCCTCCGCCACGGGCAGGTCAGCCAATGGATGAGCAGGAGCGGCTGTGACTGTGGGGTCGCTTGGTAAAGATGAGGACCCGGAGGCATCATAGGTGGTTTTGTCTGTAACGGAACAGAAAGGGAAACGAAGGGTTAATATTGGCAATTTCAGCAACAAATGCCTACTCTTAAAGCTTCAAAACTGCTGGGAAAGATTGTGTGTTACTTTTATTTCCATTCCAAGTGAATCCATTGAAATGCTCTTTTATGTTGCTCAAAGCTCAGAAATTAGGTCTATGGAGAGAAAAGAACAAAACATGAGAATCTCTGCAGTCCGTGAGCCATTGGCAGAGTAAAAAGCATTTCATCACCTGAATAGACATGCTGATGCTCTGTCCCCGTAACAACCGGCAGCGTGACAAATCTAACTGCCTAAGCAGTGTGCATATTCATTCAACCTGCATGTCAGCACAGAATTACCTTCTCTAAACATGACAGATGGAGCCATTACATTGATCCAGGTCTGTTACACCACTATGTATCAAATAGTACTACATGTTCCAGATGGGAAGGGTTTCCCATCAGTCCAATACAAATAGTGTCAGGTAAGTTGTCAAAGTTATAAATACGAAATTGACTTTCCTGTAATTGTCTACACTATCTGGTACTCATGCTATCCTATGTGGCAAACCCCACCCATCTGGCACTGAGGTATGGGAAAACAAACCACAAATAGTACTTGCAAAAACTATTTGACCCACGTTTGGGGTGTAAATACATTTTTCTAACAGTATCAGACAGTATGCCAAGGGCAGACATTTACATTCCCAAAGGAGAGAAAAAGAAAGCCAATCTTCAAAGTGGAACAAATAGAATTATTCAGGAGATGGCAGCTGTGTGCTCAAGTATAGCTAAGATAACGCTACTTCTGAAAACGCACAAAAGACTGGTGTTAAATTTTTTTGTGCCTTTGTAGAAATTATGCCATAATGAAAGAGAGAGAGCAAGAGAGCAAGCAAGAGAGAGAGAGAGACAGACAGAGAGAGAGCGAGAGAGAGAGACTTATAGTACAATAGTACAATATGTATCTATCATGAAGAGGCTGCTGGTGATTAATGCACTAAGATGGCCGGTGTGGAGTTGGCACTCATCCATTCCTCTCCTCTCCCTTCATTCTCAGCACGTCACCCACACATCCTCAACACATCCATCTAGGGGGTTCTTTTATTCATTTATAAAGATTTGCAACCCTGTCACATCTCCCACTGCCTCTGTATGTTTCCCATGCTGCGGTGCATCCAGCTAACACTCACAGATAAATGGAAGCCGGGGGGACAGCACCCAGAGGGGCTGGAGGGACACGAGCAGGGAGGAACCGGGAGCCGGTAGATGACAAACACGTCCTTGAATTGCAAATGGATACTCAGTTATCAGTCCTTTTCGCTCATGCTCTCTTACAGGTTTCACTTAAACAAAGAGATACTGTGGACGTAACTGCTAAAATCCCATAGTACTCCAGAGAAATATCTGGCACATACTGATGCAGCACATTTAAATTCCTGAGGCCCTGGAGTCCACGCTTTCCGAATTACTCACAATGACGAGCCTGAGGCAATGTGTACCCAAATGGTCTGCACTGCAAAGCTATCTGGAAATTATTTTTCTTTCTTCAGACATTCGCTGACCGTTAAATGAAAACTGTAATAGGATATAATACCTATCCATACATTCAGCGTAATGCCTAGATTCCACTTAGTCTGAATGCACTCTTAAATGTCACCAATATCCCAGAGAATTGGCATAGCAGCTTTTTATAATTGGGTTGCAGAAGAATAAATCACTGAATTTCATTAACTGCCTGTGTTCATTTCTAAAAGACATTCCCATTTGCACTGTATTCAAAAACCCACTTAATTTCCATTGTTGAAGAAAACATTAATGAGACAAAATGTGATTAGTAAAAAGCGATACACTGCTCTTCTTAATCCATGCTTAACAAACAGCAATAAAAAAAAAACGATACTTGAGAGTGGGGGAAATATTTCTTTATCCTGTAGAGGGCTCCTGTATGATAACACAGGACATGTGGCCTGCTTCAAGGCCACTGTAAGGTCACTCAGTCAAACAAGCAGGTCATCAAAATAAAAGACAACTTCCTGCCCCCCCTCTCACTTTGTGTGCCCAATGGCAACATGAGTTGGGGTGCACGGGATGGAGGCCAGTCCAAAGCGGAGGTGTGGGCTCCACCTGCGGTTTGCCACCTGCTCTGAGAGAGCTGAGCATATGGGAGAATTTCAACAATGGGCTAGAGAGAACAAGGTGTGGGGACAAAAAGATGAAAGAGAGAGAGAGTCATGGCAGAGAGTGGGAAGGTGTGGAAAAGTAATGAAAGAAATGACAGCAGAGGTTGAGAATGGAAGGGTAAATCAATGAGAAAAAGATTGGAGTTAAAGAAATTTGGGTGAAAAAAATGGCAAAGATGTCTGCAGCTTTTTGAAGTCCATTCTGACAAAAGTAATTCACCTATATCATTTCTCACAGTTCATACAATACAGTTATCAACACAATATCTCAATTCCTGCTACTACTAACTACTACTAGCTTTCATAATACTTTGTGTTATTAGCCTACTTCATTGTGACAGTAGAGGGTGTCTTTATCTAGCAAGCAAAAGCTAAACAAACCAGCATTTTGTTCAAATATAATACGATGATTAAGCATTAAATACTTGCATTTATGGCAAATAAAATGTTTAGCTTCAGTATACAAATTTGGCCGAGGGAGAGCAGTGTGATCCTTGCTTCTCCCTGGGAGCCTCCATGCCAACCAGCACACACAAATCACAGACCTCATTTCCACACTCCAATTTTTTTTTCCCTCTGCAGCCAGCGCTATCTTTGAGCCACCAGGACACAGACATGACACTGCCGGGGCTCCTGCTGCTGCTCTCACATTATACACTGCTTCTCCTTTTTGCTTTGAGCTGTTTTTGTTCCCTTATGTGCGGAAAATAGTAAACAAGGGAGTATAATTCAATAGTGAGGTGGATGGAGCCCTGGGAACAGAGAAACCGGATTGAAAAAGCTCGGTGAACTGCGTCTGAACGCATGTATTGCATGTGCCTCCTATGTTTTGGCTGTTTATACGGAGGCAGCGCGTCCTTTCGCTTTGAGCTGTTTTTGTTCCGTTATGTGGGGAAAATGATAAATAAGAGATTCAAATAGTGAAATGGAGAATTTGAGTGAAAAAGTTTGGCGAACTACATCTGAACATATGTATTGTGTGTACCCCCCAGGTTTTGGCTGTTTATGGAGGCAGCATGTGTGTGTACACGGGCTGGAGGAGGGTGGTGTTGGTGCTGCCAGGGACTGCTGAGGTGACAGCGTGGAGGGAGAGAGGATGTCACACACCCAGCACTATGCTTTTCGATTTTTTTTTTTTTTTTTTTTCTGCGGGTGCAAACACCACAGCAGGATCAGACATGCAGCAGCTGTAGTCTGGAATCAAGCCCAGCGGACAATTAACACTGCTACCATGCAGGGTTGTGCATAGTAAGAGATAGGCTCAACGGGAGGCTCATTCATCCATTCATTCATTCATCCATTCATTCATTCATGCATTCATTCATTCAGTCATTCATTCATTTGTTTTGCTTTGGGATTTGTCAACTATGGATTGAAGTACACATCTAACATTTAACACATCAAGGCTTGTTTTTGTTTTCAACATTTTCGGCGATCTTGTTGAGAATGCGATGGCCCTCCATGGACTCCAGTAGGCTCTCCTTTTTCATTGATGAGGGGATATAGTGAACAAATTCTTGGAAAACCAGAAAAAAACTGTGTAGTGGGCAATACACTAAGGGACTCAGGGGAAGCTGCCAGAAACCTAAGCACTCTCTCACTTCCTATTTTTCTCTGTCACCCCCTGTGTCTTGCTCTCTCTTTCTCTCTCTCTCTCTCTCTCTCTCTCTCTCTCTCTCTCTCTCTCTCTCTCTCTCTCTCTCTCTCTCTCTCTCTCTCTCTCTCTCTCTCCAGATCCCAGTCAGCCTCTCCACTGCAGCTCAGGCCCTTCATCTCCTTCAGCCTATGCTGTTGCACTCCACAATGTTACTTTTTCCAGTAATAAGTGGTGTAACAAATAACCATACACTATAATTATCCCCATCCCCCAATTTGTTGTTACCTGTATAAGCTAACCTATATGGAAAAATGGCAGTAAAGTTTATTTTCTGCAGGTAGAAGTATGCTCACTACTGTGATTTTACCAAGCAAAAGGATGATATAAACAGTGGACATCAACACTATTTGGTTACTTTGATCATTCGCACAGAAGCACACAGGCGAGGCTATTGAGTTATCCTGATTTTTGTAGATAAAAGAGGATGCAATCGCCAATTTTGGGGGTGTAACAGAAAAGAAATCTAGTGTAAAGAATTACTGCTCCCATGGAGTAATACGGTAAGTAAAGTAAGTAAATTACTTTTGAAACATTGGGATAAGGTCCCCATCCAGTGTCTCTGTGTTCTCCACTGCAGACGCTGGATTAGACAAACGCACCAGAGAAGCATTATTCAGGGCTTTTAGAAAGCTTTTTGGAAGGTGACAGGGGACAGGTTCTCTCCACTCTCACATGAGGGATCATATATCTGCTGGCTCAATCCCTTTTGACCAAAATAAGGAACAGCAGCCAAAAGTAATTGATTTCTGGGACACATTATGTAAATTCAGAAAATAAGGTGCTGCACAATAGACACAATTCTGGTGGACAAAACAACAACATAAAAAGATTTCAATAGTATTTCTCTTGATTTGATGTGATATTGTTCTATATTTTTGTTCTGTAGTATGTTAATGATCTAAAAAGTTAAGAAAAGTGACCATTAAAAAGTACATTCAATAAGCCCAGAGATACTTAAGTGCTTCACTGACAGTACAGTACATCTCCCTTGCCACTTCCATACTGTCTCAACTTTGCAAACAGAATTTGTCATAATCAGTTTAAAATCTGCAGTGTCTCCAATATGAAGGCTGGGAGTAACACTTATTTTCACTCACACATTCTTAAAGTGGTGATGCAAGATACCATTAAGCCACATTCATTGAATGCTGTCCTCTAATTGGCCCCAACTGACTAAAAGGTTATAGGCTTCATCGACAAATACACTTAACAAACTGTCTATTAAAAACTATTAGTTAAGACTTCACAATGGAACTAATATTAAGTGCATAATTAAGAGCATAAGGACTTAGACCTTGTAAGTGCCCTGTATCCTTGAAGCACACAGCGGAAACACACAAATATAACCAAGGTGTGATTTCAAACTGAATCAAAGGTTTGAAAAGTTTGAAAAGGTCTGATATACATGCATCGCTTGTCTGAAGTCATGTTCCCTCATATCCATCATCACCTATCATATCAGCAGCAACAACAGCACAAAGTCAAATGTACCAGTGGCCAGAGAGCTGAGAGTACTTTTCTTATGTAGAAACACACATTCAAATTTCAATAGCTCATTTCCCATATGAACCAGGTCGCATAAGAGATTCTCAAATATCTAAAAAAGTGTTTGTAAAATGTTCTTCCCCTACCAGTAATCACAAATATAATCATTAATATGCTTTTTCTTCTTTGCTTTACAAGTTATTGAAGGTGGAAAAAACGAATATCCACCAAATATCCAATATCAAGCTAAATCGTTATCTGAGAACGAGGCAGGCTGAGGGAAAGTGGGTACAACAAAAAGGTTACTTACTGCACTTCACAAAATAATTCTTGGAATGCACCGAACATCACAGATTGATGATATGTAACAGTCTAAGAGTATCCGTGGGTGTAATTTTCCTTTAATGCACGGCGTGATCTGATGAACCTAGACCGGGGCAGGCAGGATGACTCGGAGTCAGAGGACTCGGTGGCTTCTGCAGGCGATCATAGCCCCATTAAAACTGAATACGCCATGCTTCACTCCACCACAATGACCAGAGGCATCAGTGTCTCCGGACTGTCAGGCTGGACTCAGACAGAGCAGGTGGTGCTGCTGCACAAGGTAAACACTGCCTTTCCTTCACCAGCCATACAGAGCACAACTAATGCCAAGGAAACTATAGTTTGTTTTAGTTTGTTAAGTTTTCTTCACTCGTACAGAGCCGTTCATTTCATGACCTTAGTAACATTAGTTACCCTAAATTGCTTGGAATCTGTCACACAAATTAAATATAATTAGATATTTTTATTACAAGAGGTAGGCTAGCCCACAATATGAGCGTAATATACACAAAACCTAACCTTTGAAAAATGTGCTGTTCAACAAGATCAGAAAAAAATTAATTAGCTATGTTAATCGTACACTGCATTAGCTTATGAATAATAAAACCCTCCAGATGAAAATAACACCAGAGTTTCATTTTTACAATGAGTGACTGTAGCCTACTAATTAGTATTGAGGGGACAATCCAGGGTAACAGAATATAAAATAGTTTCCTAACAGTCCTTTGTAAAGAAACACACCAGGTCCCAAAACACATTGATTTCCTTTACAAAAAACATTATAAATGTCTCTGCCTCTTCAAAAAAAAAAGCCAAAATCAACAAACATTTTCATGATATATACAGTGAGATAGTTCCTGAAATTTAGGTTACACAAGGCTCCTGATGAAGTCAAACACCAAATGTAAAGAGAGATAATGTGTGTGTATGAGAGAGAGAGAGAGAGAGAGAGAGAGAGAGAGAGAGAGAGAGAGAGAGAGAGACAGACAGACAGAGACACAGAGAGACAGAGTGATAGAGAAGGGGTTGCATCAAACTGTAGCACATGGCCATCTCGTGAGACCGTGCATATCAGAGCAGGCAGGGGACAAGTGTAGGAGTTTAGTGGCGTGCTGGGGCTGGGGCTGGGGCTGGGGCTGGGGCTGAGGCTGGGGCTGGGACGGGCCTGGGGCTGGGGCTGGGGCTGGGGCTGGGACGGGCCTGGGGGACATGGTGGCCATTTGACACGGCAGGCTGCAGGTGGAAGATGACAGGTACGGGTCAACGGAGGGGAGCAGATAGCGAGGCGGGGGCTGATGGGACCATGTACTGGGTTCCAGTGGACATGAAGGTCTCAGCCTCCTGTCTGTATACTGTATATCTACTGTATGTGTGTGTGTGTGTGTGTGTGTGTGCGCTTCCAGCATAAACCTCTTGAGATGTGTCTGGATTTGTCTAACCATACTGCACGATCCTCATATAATACTACAAACAAATAATCAATGAAATAGATGAATGAAAATAATTGATCTCATAGTATAATCAGTCCCTGCGAACGTATTTTTTACTCATCAACAAAAAAAGACAAATCTTCAATGCTGATTACTAGAGCAAATGACAACTGTCTACATGCTGTTTGTCAGAGGCTGGCTCAGCTACAGCTACCTATGACTGACTGAGCTGGAAGAACAGCAGACTGCATCAGAGCACTCAGGTATCACTGTTGGAGAGATCACATGGCTGCAGCTCCGACTCTCTAATTGGGCCCTTAGAGAGACTTCAGAAAACGTTAACACTTATCCCACCAAGTCACATGTCCTGCACTAAGCCCTTGCACAGATGTGAGGTCTTGTTGTCACTGTAGCATGTGGGCCAGAATGTACTTTAATGGTGCAACATGTAGTGTTTTATTTTTTTTTAAGCATCAATGTATCATTGGCAAATTAATTGCGATACCTTAATTACCGAAAACAAATGAGATCATGATCGATTAGTTCCATGATCGGCAGCCTCTATCTCGCCCCAGTGGTATTGTTACTGCTAGTGTTTCTCAAAATTCGTACATTTCCCTCTCTCATCGCTCTGGCTGTGTTTGTTAAGAAGAGCAAGAAGAAGGGTAAGAGCTGATACTAACATATAATAAATAATGAATAAAAATGTATGGCTTTTAAGCGTTAACTCTGTTTGTGCTGGAAGCGCAATGATGGTCCTCTTCCTGTTTTGTGCCGTATGAGTTCAGCACATTTCCTGCAAAATCCGACCCCATGGAACATAATGTAAAATTAAGTATAGAGTCCAGTAGAAGCAGCCAATCCCATATGCGATGGTCTTGTTTGTTAATGGTAATTATACTAATGTCTCAAAATTAATTTGGTAATGATTTATTCAAGTTAAAATGCTGCACATAGCACCGTTACATTTTACATGAGTTGTTGACACCAGTGTCATCAAGGCAAATTCTTGTGCATTTATAGTACTATAAAGTGATTCTGATTCTGTCATTTCTGTTTATAATGCATGCCATTCATGTCTAAGGAAACTGCCTTTCCGGCGCAATAGCATAAACATAAAGACGCAAAAGGAAGCCAATCATTAACAGCAAGGTCGTAAGTGACCTGGTGCTGACATGAGGAGGCGTATGGGACCGAGCAGATGCACTGACGCTGACCTTGATCGTTGGCGACGGTGCAGCAGGGGCTGGCTGAGGCCTGAGGAGGCTGGACGGAGGGAGGGGGACAAAGGGGGATAACAACTGAGGTGGGATAAGCCTGGTAAGCCTCAGGATTCCCTCTGTAATCCATATCCAAGTCAAACAGCAGTATGAGAATGTATGTAATACTGTATGGTCAATCACAATGCTGTATAATCTAGGATCACTTTGAAGAATGTATTTGTTCAAGTTTTACCTGTTGAGGAAAGTTGTACTTACAATTTGGAATTCATTGTGATGGATGCAGAACAAAAAAAAAAGCACAGCTACAAACAGCCTTTGTATTTTTTTTACATGTTTCTTACACCCGCTAATTCATTTATAGGGTGTTATCCCCTACAAATTATTCCTGTGACAAACACCAAAGCTCTAGTCTTGAAAGAAACAAACTGAAAGCAAAAATCATGATGACAAGCAAAAGCACAAATGAACTGTAAATGTGTGTGTTGCTTTACTAAAGTACTAAGAACTTCCCGTATTGATTTTAGCTTACCTTAGGGGGCTTCCGCTGGCAGACAACTACTACTGGCAAACAATGATTGTGTGAAAACTATGCTAAATGTCTTTTAACACGTGCATATATTTCTGCAACGTAAGCTATTCGCTTTATCACAGCCAAATACTCGAGCATCCCACACACACGCACACACACACACACACACACATGCACACGCACACCACACAGTCTCTGGGCTGGCGGAGCTAGAGAATAAATCATTATGCAGCCCACAGAATGTGTTGCTTGCAAGAGCCAGAGCCTTTTCCAATACATTTATCCATTACACATCTGAGCTGCCACACTGACACTGCTCATGCTTCCCATCACAGCCAACATACAACCTTGACACTATCACACAGTCAAAGCAAAGCCCAGAGAGCACCACCTGCTCACACAGGCAGCGTGATGGATGGGCTCTCGTCTGAAGCCTTGGCTCTGTCCTCGTCTCACCACAACGCAGCAGGGGGACGGTGGTGTCTACTTCACAGTATGGATACTTGTTGTGTTTTTGTGATGCTGGCCATAGAAGATCCTACCTCCATATCCTTGATGAGGAATAGAATACTGATGCATATGTGTGTGTGTGCTCATTTTACAGATATTTGAATCTGGGGTCCAGTGGTAGTTGAGTAGGTGAACACTGCTGAAGAGAGGCAGATATACTGTGACTCCATCATCCTACATGTTTCAGCAGCAATTGTCCTCTCAAGTGTTGCTGTCATTTTGGGGCTTTTCCACCTATAGCGAAAATTAATGGGATTTCTTGGATCCCATTTGCCAATTGATGTGTTATTAAAATGGGTGAAATAATGTAAGTTATTACATATTTTAATGTGTTACTGAATTAAAAAAATATATATATATATTAGCTAACAATCACGGTGTGGATGTTGCATTATCCTCCTTACAGTCTGTTATTCTCGCTTCACAAAGCCACAAAATGCTGCAATGCTAAGCTAAGTGTGGCTTTTTTACTTTTTTCATTGCAGCTTCAAAAACCCATCAGAATCCACCTCAACAGATAAAGAAATGCATAATAGCAGGACCCTCGAAAGCAAAAATAGTCAATTTTAGCACTGGATGTAGTTAAAGGCAATCATTTTACACCCCTATTCATTTTCACATTAATCCCTTATGTCACGCTTGAGAGGACAGTTAGGTGGATAGATCGTATTTACAAAGGTGAATAAACTTTATACAGTATGTCTGTGTCTTGAGTGGAACTAACTAGTGCCTATATGGCCGACTATGGGCCTAGACCAGCCACTAAAGGGTTTCTGGTGTCATTTAAACAATGACGTTTAGTGGAAGTGAGTTGTCGTATGATGGCTCCATGACAACAACACTGAATCGTCTCGAAAAGCCTCCAGCTATTTTTACAAGTGAGGAAGATGGATTCAGACAAACTAGCATGACAACATTTGTGCACGCTCCCTCCAAAGTGTGACAGAAGCCAAACAGAGAATCCCTTGCTGCCCTCCCTGCCAACATGATTGCTAAAGATATGCATCCCATCAGTACCGTAGAGAGCAGAAAGTGATGCAAACGATTCTTTTTGTCCATAATCTGCTCTAGCCTTTGTCATTTTCGGCACACATTCGAAAATTCATTTACATTTTCCTTTTGATAAGGTTTTCAGTATCCAACCAGAACGTTTTACTGTAGTGGCAATCACAAAATACAAGGATGATAATAAACACGGGTGAATATCAGCATTGTTGTTTTTATTGCCCATTCCCTACGTTTGTTGCCTCCTTCTTCAGCAACTGTTGTGGCTTTACAGACGCCACTGTACTGTCTGTCTCAAGAAAAAAAGTTACATGTTGTAACTTTAATAGCTTACACAGAGACCATAACTTACCCCCGTTCTAGTGCTTCAAGTGCAGCATCCAAAGGTTTCTAGTAGGCTGAATCTACCTGTCCCTCCAAAAAAGCACCTGTCTGTTCAAATCAAACTTCTTCCCTCTGTCCTTAAAGATTTACAGTCTTCTTGTATTTGATATCCCTGTTGTTCCACATGGGACTTGTGCTCTTCCCTATCCCCAGTACGATGACCTTAAGGACTTGATGGGTGCCAATGATGTCTCATAATTACATCCGCTATAAAGGAAAGGTCTGTCTCCTAGGTGACAATATCATTACTGAAATGTGTGTGTGGCATGAGGCCAAATCTAATCATACTGACACACACTTGACCTTCAGTAGCCATCTAACACACCTCACTACCACAGGGAAGAGGGGAACAGATAGCAGCAAGCACACACACACACACACACACACACTAAACCCCCACAAAAATTGCATTTCCCTGATATTGTACCGTGTCAGGAAATTGTTTATTTGGTTTGTTTGTTTGGTTGATAGATATATCCTGTATATTATATTACACCCAACAAATGAAAAACAGAGACACTCATTCATTGCTGTAATTCAATTGTTGAGCTCTATACCTCCCGTGCGATATATTGGGTGCTGTGAAGTGTTTCAGCTTCAAAAACATTGATGCATTGGATATTAAGAAATGAACTGAACATCGAATAGCTCCATAATTTACAATGTTTAATATTAAACCAAAAGTAATATTCCACCTCTACATTTAAGCAGGTTAAGGGCTGGCAAAGTGCTGGCAAAGTGCTGAGTATAGCATGTTCTGACACACACGCGTCACACAAATCGCATGCACACACACGCATACACACATGTGCACGCACACACGTACACTCAATGTTGAAATGGCGATGGCTGTGCTTCTAGCACTCTCAGATGCTGAGACAGTCTCTGAAGGCAGACTAATAAAACATCCATGAAGGGTGAAGGAACACACTCAGCAGCTCACATAGCTCACACACACATTTGCTACAGTTGGGTATGTGCTTGTGCATGTGTAAACGCCTTGTTTGTCTGTGTGTGTGTGTGTGTGTGTGTGTGTGTGTGTGTGTGTGTGCGGGTGTAATTCTCTGGAGGCAGTGGAGCTACACACTCTGATTATCCCACTAATGAAGTAGCCTGTGGGGAGCGGCCCATCTCATTTGAAGTCTTCAGGGTGACTTTAGAGCACTGAGCTGAGGCCATGACCATAAATCAAACAAGTGTTACAAGGAATGTATACATTTATGTGTCTGAATGTGTGTTTGTTTGCTTGTGTGTTATGAGTGGGTGCATCTCCAAGTGCATTGTGAGTGTGTGTGTGTGTGTGTGTGTGTGTGTGTGGCTGCAGTAAAAATTCCCCTTCACTCAGACATATAAGGTCCTACGGAACAAAGCACTCATTTCTGACTGATCTTTACAACAACATACTCCAGTCCTTTTGCCTCCGTAGTTGTAGCAATAGTAAGAATAAGCAATAAAGCTGGACTCATATTCTGGCATGAAAACAGTTTGAATGTCCTGAGAAAGTTTGATTACTGATTAATACGATAGGCTTCTAAAGTTCCTGAACTTTCCCTTTAATGCTCTCTGACTCTTGATGCTTCACTGATGCTGTCAACCTTGCAGCAAGTAGACTGCCACCTCTCTCAACCTGCTGTCTATTTACTTCAAGGGGAATGCCACCCGTTTTAAGAATTCATATATGTTATTTCTGGGCCCCAGGACAGTTCAGTCGATGTCTGTGAACTGGCACCGCTCTTTCCTAAAGCTAGAAATCAGAGAGAAAACCCTTGAATTAGTGATGTCACTGGGATGTAAAATCAGGGGCTGCTCCATAGACAATGAATGGGGCGCTGACTGTGTGGAGCCTTAAGATGCTAAACTGAGTTGTTACACCAAAATGAGGTTTATATTCTAGCACTGCTAACAGGTATGAACCAGAATTGAAACCTCATTTGGGTGCAAGAACTCACACAAAAAAGTTAAGGGTCAACAAATTCAGTGCCGCATTCATTGTCTATGGAGCAGAGCCAGATTTACAGTAGTTCTCCAGTTTCCAGCTTTAGGAAAGAGTGGTGCGTGGTGACTGAACTGTCCTGGGGCACAGGAATAATGCGTGTGAATTCTTAAAATGGGCGGCGTTCCCCTTTAACCTGACTCTGCTCCCTCTCTATCACTGAAAGATTCATTATTATCCTTAGAGAAGATAGAAGAAAGGATTCACTGGATAGCTAGTGAGACAGAAGTAATATTGTGTGTGTGTGTGTGTGTGTGTGTGTGTGTGTGTGTGTGTGTGTGTGTGTGTGTGTGTGTGTGTGTGTGCGTGTGTGTACACTACTAGTTGCTAAGCATGCAACTAAGCTTTAGTCACTGTACATTGGCGTGTGCCAAGCTGTGTGTAATGAATCTGCTGCTTGTCTCAGTGATTTCCCATTCTCTCTTCCAGCAGTTAAAAGACATAAGCTGAAATGCCAAGGTCTCCATCCTTTAAGTCTTCTACAGAACAAAGGCACCAACTACATTATTCATTATAATAGTGGGCAAAAACTAAATATGACAAAATGACAATCACTCACTAAATGTGACTGATGACCCCATCTTTGAAGAAGCAAATTACAGTTCTCTAAAGGAACCTCCCTCTCTCTCTCTCTCTCTCTCTCTCTCTTTCTTTTTTTCTTATATACACCAAAGATGTAAATCCTGGCCGGCCTGATCCAAACCTATTCAGTTCTGGTAGAAATCTTATTAAATTTTTAACTGTGCCATTTTTCAATTCCATCCATTCCAATGAAATCACTCACAGTCACAGAGAATGACTCAGACTTCCCTCTATCACACATGTCTGGTTTTCCTAAATACTTGCACCTTTCTTCTGGGTAACACATTTTTGATGGCCCATGTCCCTATAATAGGTATTTCTGTAGGTATTTTCTGTGCAATCTACCTTGCTGTATTTGGCAATTCCAGGTTGTAACCAAATAGAACACCCAATTTCTTGGCGTGTGAGTGTGATTGTGTCTGTCTATTACGACATAAAGTTGCCTGTATTCATAAAGTGCTGCTGCAGGATTCACAAAACCTTAGGGAACTTTAGTCTTAAGAAAAAAGTTAAGAAAAGTTGATATTCATCAAAATAGTTTTTAGGTGTTTTCTTAACTTTCTTTTTATTTTGTCTCCTAAGAAAAATGACGAATAAATGGGATTCTTAAAAGCAAAAGTTCTAAAATTTGTTCTTAATTTTATATTAACTTTAAGATAACCTTCCACTTGTCTTGCAATTATTGCAGTAAAAAGGTAAGCCTCTAAATCCATTAATTAAAACACACCTTTTAGAATATTGATGAAGTACCATGGATTGCAGCTAGAGAGGAAAATCCTCCAAGACCACACAGAATCAACCAAGACAGAATGGATCCCCTTACGCTTCCTGATCATATTTTACTCAAACAGTAAGGCTGGTTATTTTAAATTTGCATTAACTGATACCGTTTATACCATTAACATTTTCTTCCTAAAGGTCGCAAAGGTGGATTTACAGTTCCGAACCAACAAAGGTTATTTTGCTGCAGCAGGCAGAGTGAATTAATGTTATTTAAATTACTGAAAACTGTTATGCTTGTTTATATAACAGTTGCTGAGCAGGCCCTATCTGAGAGGCTCCTAAGTAAGAAACCAAGAGAAGTTTGCAAGAGATGAGACTAACCTTAAGAAAATATTGGGGAATTGCACTTATGAACCTCTTAAGAACTTAAGAAATTTCATCTTATGTAACTTCTTGGGATCTATCTTAAGAACACGTCTGTGAATCAGGCCCACGGTCCTCAGATGCCCTCATGCCGTCTTCTGATAGCTGTCTCACTTGTTTGGTGTGGTGTATTAGTCAGGTATGTCCTACATTAGCAAGGCTGATTGGTGTAGTGTGGTGTGGTGCAGCGAAGTGTGGTGCAGTGTGGTGCATTGTAGTATGGTGTGGTGGGATGTGGTGTGATGGTCAGTAGGTCCTAAATCAGCGAGGCCGTACAATATGTCCTAATAAATCAGGCAGGCTCCTCTCCTCTCCTCTCCTCTCCTCAGCAGCAGAGCAGCCAAGCCTGTCCTCAAACCTTCCTCTGCCTAACGGCCCTCATATAGCTAACATACAGACACACAGGAGAGGGAGCAAACGAGAAGGGAATGAAAGATTGGAGAGGTACTGAGGTACAGAGAGGTACTGTAGGGTAAAGGGAGACAGCTTAACACATACACGCATGCATGCACACACACACACACACACACACACACAACACACAAACACAGCAGTCCCAGGTTGCAAGGAACTATATGAGAGATAATGCGAGGCAGATGGTTCGTGATGCTAATTAGAAACCCTGTTTGCCTTTCTCTATCATTACATCCACCAGTGCTGTGGAAGTGCTGCTTGCTGTGTTCATGGTGGTGAAGGAGAAAAGCCTGCAGAACCTACGACATTAAGACCTGAGCACAAACAGACTAAAAGCAACCAACCAAAAGCAACCTATAGCAGAGGTGGACAACAATTAGTCATTTAGCACAACATTTAGCACAACAGTCTGTCTATTGCCTTTTACCAGTTTCATTTCAGGCAAGCTGGATTTTTGCATAATGCTGAATAGAGCTTGCACACTCTGGCTGTCAAAACATCAGCATAACACGCAAAAGTTAATAGAGTCGGAAACGTGAATGGAATTTTAATGTGTTTTTTTTTTATCCATCACTGGTTTTCTAAATTGACTTTGATATCTGTCTGTTCACAAAAAAAACAACTTTATCAGATGTTCGCATTACGACAAATCAAATATAGAAAATATTAGAAATAATATTATAATATTAGAAATAAAACAAAGTGTCATGGAAATTGCTATATGCCACCCATTGGGGTACAAGAGCTCTTCAGATAAAGAAAATGTTTGACATGAGCGCTCACAGGGATATAGCTCATAAGCTCAGGAACAGATACAGACAACCCTTCCACCTTGAGTGCATGCACACACACACACACACACACACACACACACACACACACGCACATACACACACAAATTCGGTCTTCCTGACATCTTTGTCCACAAGATAATTAACTGTCGCCCAGTAAATCAGCGCAATGAGGTGAAGCGAGGGAAATAACTAGCGTATCATGTCCAATATGTGCTACTGAAAACCCAGAGCTTACACAGGTCATCAGGCCATGGGTGAGTCATGGACGCTTTACAGAGTTTCAAAGCCAATCACAGGAAATTATTTCAACATTGAACACTGTGACAGTCTTGAAATGGCTCATTCAGACAAAGGTAAAGAAACTGTGAGATACTGAATGACACAAAGGAAGAAAGGCAATCTAGAAAAGCAAAGGATGGTATCAATGAAAACGGTATAGAATATAGCCGCAAGCGGCGATTGCGGGGTCCAAGCACAATTTGATAATACAGACAGATAGACAAAACATTACAGAAGGTAGAAAGACACACATAAAAACTGACATGCTGTGAAGATCGAACATGCAGTCTAACACCAGCTTTGGTGTTGGCCCGTGCCTTCTGTCAAGTTAATCTTTTCATTGCAACCACATTGCTGGAGTTGTTCACAACGGCCAAACTTTCTATTACTTGTCCTTGATGACTAACGACTTTGGAAAGGACAAGTCTGGATTTGATCCCACAACCTTCCACATGAAAGGCTGATGCTTTACCTACTGAGCCAAACATCTGTTATAGGTTTAGTAAGGAGAAACTAACTAAAGGGAGAAGTAGTGTGACACTGCTACCATTTGCCCTATCAATAACCTTTATACAACTTTGAAAGAGGACGGTCCCAAGATTCTCCACACCAAGTTTCATGTAAATTGGATGAATAGCCTAGGAGGAGTTGCGAAAAAAGTGTTTCTTAAATAATTCAAAATGGCGGACAATGCAATATGGTGGACATTGAAAGTGATATATGGGTTGGACTCGGCACCTTCCAACGAATCTAGGAACACAAGAATTTTCAGGCTACGACACAGTTCAGAAGTTATTGGCCAAAACGTAAAGTTGCTTGTTATAGCGCCACCATCTGGCCAATGTGCATGGGCTGCCTTGCCTGAGTGGGCCATAGGAGCCCACCTGCCAAATATGGCTGCTGTAGGACTTACGGTTTCTGAGCTGCAGATACTTTTAGCGGAGAAAAAGAAAGAAAGAAAGAAAGAAAGAAAGAAAGAAAGAAAGAAAGAAGCAGAATAATTCCAGCAAATACAGGGGGGTCCAAGCACTACGTGTACGACCCCTAATAATGTCAAGTTGTACAGCGTCCTGGTCAATGGAGAGCTGTGACAGTCATTTCATGGATAGAACCCCCAGATTACATGGCAAATAGGCAACGGTTTTGAATCCTCCTGTCATCTCTCTTTTCAATGAATTCCTAACCAGAAAGTGATGACTGACAACAGCGCCGGGATAGCATCTCACACAGCAGAGGTCTGCCAGGTTAACCCCTGTCAAAACCAGCTTGTCAGCGCTCATGAGCAAAGGGCAGGTTGCAAAAGGAGGAGTAAACAGAGCCGATGTTGGGAGAAAGGCATTGGATTCTGGAAGGAGCAAAAATGCTATTGGGATACGTTGCTTATTTAGCTCTGCTGTGCGCTGTAGCTGCTGCTGTGTTTGGTTTCTGTGACCGTCTGCTGTATCATGAAGAAAGCAATAAACCAGACAAGAGATAGAGATCATGCAAGTTAATGAAATATCAATCAAGACACTGAGTGCATGAGGAAACTTCATCTTTGGACCCTGATTGCCCAGGATAGGTTGAGGAGGAAACGGTTATTGTGCGACAAAAACTGGCGTTCCCATAGAAACGACGTGTTGTGCTGGTTCCACGTATTAAGGGAGGAAGCGGTGAGTCGGGATGTTGCCACACAGAAACACCAAAGCTGTTTTTCATTCATTAAAAACTATGCACACAAACACACAGAGGTAGTTATAAATTCAACCATTGCCTCCGCAACCTGTTAGAGCAGCCAATATTGCCAATGGAATTCAGTGCTAATCTCTATTATACAGAGAATCTGGGAAGAGTTAAAGGGAAATATCACTGAATTTCAGCTTTGAAATGCAGTATGTCAGAGTGTGGTTTGATCTGTAATAGTGTTAATGAACGACTGCATCCCATATGCAGAAAGACGCGGGAAGAGTTTGTCCTGCCCCCTGATCTGTGATGTCACACCAATGTACAGCTCCGTGAAGAAATAATTGAAAAAGATGGAAACAGCGACAATAACAATACCCAGGATAATTGTGCACATTTTCTGTATTTGAAACCAGTGGCACTACTGAAATATATACACCATATGGATGTAAATACTCGTTCATTCTCAGCAGCTCTTGTTTCTACATTACAGGCTAGAGTCTATTCGCCATTTCTAGAACTGAAACAGCATTGTTGTTCTTGTCCACAAATACTAACCCAAGCTGAGCTATCCAACACCACAGGAACAACACCTGGGTGAACACTTAAAAGGAGTGGTATACCCCTTTAACCAAATATGTATGGCTCAGGTGCTGCTGCTGTAGCTGCTGTGTTTAAGAATGGATGTGCTGACTATGAGAGGGAGGAGGAAAGGGGAGGAGGAGAGGGGAGGGGGGATGGAGGGAGGAGGAGGAGACTGCTACTGTAGCAGTGCATCAGCAGAGGTGAGACTACAGCCACTATATCACAGTTTTCACACTGTAGGGAGGTGATAGAAAACTGATGAAGCTACTGTTGGCTACACACTTAACTGTTGTAAATAAATGCAAAACATTGAGAGATATAATTTGCTCATCTGTTTCCATGTAATTTGTATTCACAGTCAAAGCCATGTCAGATTGTTTGAAAGCCATAGGCTACATATATTGTACATAGACTAGTATAGTAGTGATGTAGCTAGTCACGTGATAGAGAAGGTAGTGCAGCCAGTTCAGTGGACATGCACTGGCTAATTTGGTGATGTCTTCTAAAGTTATCTCATTTCTAAAAGGGCTTCTTCGCTGAAGGGCAATTATCTCGGCCAACTTCAGCCGAGCTGCCTCGCCTGCCGCCAGAGACAGGCAAACCTACAGTGGGCTACAGTATGTGTGTCATTACTGCTGACCCAGATGCTCTGAAACACTGACTCTCCTGTGGCTGCACTGCATCCCCACAATAACTGTATGGAAGGCAAACCCCTCTGCCCATTATAATGCTCAATAATAATATTTAATTACCTCTGCCATCTAAATGAAACCTGAAATAGCCTACATGCCAGTGTATGACAAAAAAGGGAAGAAAACTACAACTGGGGGAGAAAGTTGAGGTTGGGAGGGGGGTTCGGGGCATCGTGACTCTAATTGCAGTGGAGGAGCAAGGTCAAGGTCTGTGCGGTGAATTCCGTTCAGGGAGACAAAAGAGTAGCCTGGCTTCAGTCAGACTCAGGTGGGAAGAGAAGAGTCGGAGGTGAGATAGTTACATCACATACAAGCAAACCCTGCGCAGTCCAGCCTCTGCCCAGCTCACCATCTCTCTCTCTCACACACACACATACATACACACCATAAATTACAGCGATGCGGTCAGTGAAGAGATTAATCCCAAATGATAGCCCAGTTTTGGATGCATTGCTCCCTGATTGCGCAAATGTCATTCCAGTAGGTCTATAACATAATATGCAGAGGGATGCACAATGCGAGGTGCTGCTGGCGGCGATGGACCACAGATAGTTAAGTTTTTTTCCTAAAAATGACATAGTCGACCACGGTTCCATCCATATAGAGGAAACATTTATCCATCAAAAATGTGCGGATTAGGCTACAGAGCATTGTTGCTATATGTAAAACAAAAAACCCTCCTTTTCCCCTTTTACATGCTATGACATAGGCTACTCTAACTCTAACAAATAGGCATAGCTGGCTATTCACTGAGCTTATTCACAGCATCACGCGTACCGTAGGCTATAGGACACATCTGGACCTGAGTGAGATGTTGTGGGTTCCTGGACAAAAATAACCTTAAGCTGGACGATGTGTGCTTACCCTCTGCGGCCAAAGCGCACCGGACGAGAAGTAAAAGCATTCCCATAGACAGCAGACAGTTTGCCAGCATCCCCCCTGCTCCAGCTCGCCACTTGCTCCTCAAACACCACCCCTCTCCTCCAGCAGCCGTCCTTTGCGGCGAGCGGCACCCATCCGCGGGGTCCACTCCGCTGGTTCCCGGTCCGGGATGACCTGTCCGCGCACTCCTCAAACTGGGAGCCATTTGCGTATCCAGTGGATAAGTTGTTGAAGTTTCGGTCGTGAATAATACATCGGATCAATCCTTGTGTGTGGACGGGAAACGGAGCGGTCCCACGGTCTTCGTCGTCTGTCCACGGCTAGAGGGGAAGCGGCATTGACGGGAATTAAGAAATGCGCCCTATCGCTCCGCTCCGCTCGGTCCACCCATCAGTATGTGGCGCAGGGCGGCACGCAGAGTTTGCCAAGGGTTTGACATTTAGCTGCTGGCGGCAAGTCTGGGCTATAATTCAGACATCCTCCAGATAGATGGGGAACCTTTAGGTGTCCTCGGATGACGTTCAGCTGCAAATTAAAGAAACGTGTCGGTGGGACGATAATTAAAATCTCCACACACACGCGCACACCCCTCCCCAACTGAGCTAATTAGCTTACTCTGCTCTTAATTGTTGGAAGTCATAGTAGTCTATTTGTATGACGACCTCTGCTGGGTGTAAAGGGAAGGCTATGCTTCACTACACTCCAAAATCAGAGGGAATTCCAGGTCAAGTAGATTAAATGCTGTGCAGCCTAGGCATTATGGGTGAATAATGAAAAGAGCCACATGCCTTTATGGTTCATCTTCACCCACACTAAAATGCATGCTCCAAGTTAATACGATCTTTATTCGGGCTACAGTAATTGCTGCCTGAAGCTCTAATTGCTGTATGTGGATAGGATGGCGTCTGCAGTACCTATCATTCTCCGCAAGATGTCAGCCAAGACCCAGAACACACACTACAGTATAAAATTGTAGATGAACAGGTATGACATTGGCTCCCAACGTTTTCATGTCAAGGATCCTCCAAATATGTACACACCAGCCCATGGATCTCAATTCGACAAGATTTTGCCCCAAGGAACCCATCTATAAAGAGTTTCTGCAATTAGTGATGTTTTGGTGTAGAGTTTAATATATTATTTACTAACAATATCATTATTATGTCTATTTAACGAAATAAGGGTTAATTGTTGAACTGTTCATGTTGCAGGGGACCCTGGACTCGCCTCAAACAGCCCTGGAGGTCCCCAGACCGCAGTTTGGGAGCCACTGGGGTATGATGTGCTGGAGCTACTAACAAAGCCTCTTTATGAATGCAGTGCACAAGTTGCTGCAGTCTTATCACTGGGAGTTGTAGTCCACCCCAGACAGGCACTTTATGAACGATGGAAAGAACAGACCCAAGTCAGAAAGGATTGCATCAATAGATTTTTTTTTTAATTCAAAGTGAATCTTAACAATAATACACCATAAAGTCTTATTTTGACACTCACCAAAAGAGTCACCTGGAAAACCCGCTTAATGTGACAAAGTAGAGAAGGCTTGGTCACACCTAAATCACTGAGAACTAGAGAGGAAACACTATCGCAAACTGTAAAGAGACATCACATCCAGAGAGTTAGTTTTCCCAGTCCTCATACTGTAAATATTGCACAGTGCAATTGCTACATGGCAAACTAGTGTAGCACAAAATAAAAAAAGCAAATGAAACAAAATGAAAAACAAAGCCACAAAAATCTACAGGTATTAAAACAGTAACAGTTCAGATTTCATAATCAAGTCTATTTGATGAGCAATCTAAACAGATGATTCCATAACTTGCAGTGTGAATTAACTTTGAAACGGATACAAATGACCAGAAAATGAGAAATTGAGTAAACCAAAACTTATCAAACCAAATAAGGATTAAAGAGTAACACAGTAGCACATTGGACTAATACAGACCCTGAATTAACATCTCTAAAGGATAATACCGCAGCAGAGGATTTTTTTTCTTATATCAAAGTCATAACTTTAATAGTAGTAATTTTACAAACTGCTGTTTTATCTGTTAAATGTTAAATGAATCCTCAAAAAAAAATGTTATCCATAAATCCAGCTGTCAAATCATGTGGAAAATGAAAAACAGTTTAAGATTTCTCTCCTCTTGCATCCATCTTTTTTTTTTTTTCCTATAGGTGTGGGAGAGTTTGTGCAGGCGCATTGCTGGTGAATACCTTTGGAGGAATCAAAATAGATTACATTTCACATGCTTATTATTGGGGAACTATTTCAAGCACTAATCTGCCAAGTTCATGCCTTGTTGTCATAAGCTTTCTTTCCCAAAATGAAATATCAGTATGATCAGTAAAGCATCGAGGGGAAAAAAAGCTATCAAAAAACACACAACCACATACATGTCGGAGCTGAGATGTGGAATATCACACTCAGGACTGACTTCACAGAGAAGCCACAATAATCTCCTTGACAAAACCTTTTCTTTCCATAACACCTATTAAACATCCAACTGTCAAGATCGACTGTATTCATGTTCGTAAAGCATAGCTCCTCTGACACGGCCAGTGTTATCAGCTGTGCTCTAGTTGTTGCCCCGTCGCTAATTACCACTGAGCCTTACTTGTACGACAGAAAGGTGTTCAGCTTCTAGGCAGACGAGTGAAGCAACTTAGGTGTACATGCAAAGTAATGTAAAGCATGGAGATTATCTAAGAACACTTGGTGGTGCAATGACCGCACAATGTAAAGTATTGCATTTGCTGTTCAGCCAGAGTGACTATCGAAAAGGATCAGTGTTTTGAGTGTCATATCATTCAAAGGTTACGTGTAGTTTTATTGGTGCGTGTGAGTGTGTCACAGACAGGCGTTGGTGGTGGCTATCTACAAACAGGAAAACCACCACCACCTACTCTTCCTCTGTCACGTCTGAAAGCTCATCAGAGGTACAGGTTCCTGGAATGACAGTGTGATGACATCCTATTTTGAGTTTTTTTCCATTTGTGATTTTTTTTTGGTCAAATGGCCATTAAATGACTGTTTACTCTAAGTGGCGGATTGTTATTGGATTCTACGCCTTCTTCCTCTACTAAGTGGAGAGGTGGTGGAAGAGACCACAACCCAGCCAACCACCGTCTCAAATTCCCACTTTCTGAATCTCAAGGCACATACACAGTGCTGCTCACACTGTCTCAATTTCAGTAAGGAACACATAACAATGGCCACAGTTTCGCATTGACAAAACATCATTTCGATATGAGACACTCATAAAGGGGAGAGCGATCCAAACACAAGGCAGTTTAAAATTACAAATTGTGGAACGGATATTCTAGCCAGATATAACATTGAACAGATAAAAGGGTTGCAATAAATATAGGTTCAAATCCATTTCAAAAGAAAACAAGTTATAAAACATTATTTTGGAACAAAAACATTGGGGCAAAATTAATTTTGAACACACAGTCTAATCATCCAAACCCTTACAAGCCTATGTATGAGTGCTTAGTGGTGCGTGTGTGTGTGTGTGCACATGTGTGTGTGAGTATGTGTGTGTGTGTGTGTGTGTGTTTGTTTGTGAGATTTGTGGAAACATTACAGAAGCATTTCATTGAACACACTGAATATTTTCTGCCTTCTCACAGTGCTCCTGCAATACATAAGAGAGTATTGGTAGTATACCATATACAGAACTACCACACTGGCAAAGTTAAATCAATCCTGCAAGCTACAGCTTTAGATGTGTACAAAACGGCAATATGAAAACATACAAAAATTAAGTTACATCGATACATCATTTATATGCAGTGATGAGCCCGAAAAGGTTAATAAGGATAAAATACTGATGCAAAAAACACACACCCCCAAAAACAACAAATGCAACTAATGTCCATCATCAGCAATACAGTAGTTACAATGACACTCCAAATATGAACGCAAAACACTAAAATCAAAACCACTTCTATTTCAGATAATTAGGGACCTATACAAAAATAGCAACGCTAGGTTTAAACTCAGAGAAATCACCTAATTTCACAGCTATTGAAGTGGCAATCATCATATAGCAGCTTATCTATGATACATTCAAGAAAAAAATGATACGACTTATTAATCGCCCAATAAGCTAGACAAAACCTCAGCCATTTTTAAATACCATTTTTTTGAAATTGAACCCCATTCTACGACTACAGTATAATTGAGGTCTATGCAAACAGAATAGCTACCTTGCTCAGGAAATGAATTACAGTCTTTGGTGCTGCACAAGCAACTTCATTTGAAAGTAAAGACGAAAATTATACACATAACTAGTAAAATGAACAGAAAAAATGCACACAGCATATATATATACATACATATATATATGTATATATATATTCTCCCTGACGGAATGTATAAAATAAGCAGTTGACACCGATAAGCCTTAAGCCTTAAACAAATGGTATAATGTAAAGGGAAAAAGTTAACTTTGTCACACATGCATAAATGAGAGAATTGCACACAATTAACTCACACCTTATCAAGTGTCTGTACTAAATAGTCTAGCTCTATAATATATGTCCATATATGTGTGTATATCAAATACTGCATGGTCTGCTCAGGCTTAGAAGATTCCATACCGTGAATTAATTTGCATTTTTGTCCTCACCTAATCAAAGCCATGCCCACCACACTTCTAAACATCTAGGAAACAAAGTGAAAACACTCAAAATGAAAATACAAAGACAAAAAAAAAAAATCAACAACTATTTAGATTGTATTGCAGTTTCATCAAACAGTACAAATACTGTTAGTAATAAGAGTTTCACTAAATAGAAAGTGATTATCAAATATTAAGCAATACTCAGTACTTGCACTTTGTACACTAGTTCATTCGGGGAGGGAGAACAGAAAACAAAAACATTTAAAATGAAACAGCAAGCATTCGCAACAGCAAAGCATGCTGTTCTTCTTGAAAGAACAGAAAGGTAACTCACTACACACTGAAATATACACTGACTCCAAAAAATAAGCACCGCTATCCGCGATACATCACATCCATGCAGGCTATGCATGGACATATACACAGGTGCATATATATACTCACACATAGGATGCATCGACTGATTGGAATTTCAAGTGCTGCAGTCCAGTACATTAATATTCATGTATATAGTCATATATAAGTAGTAACATTAACAACCTCAAATATGTAAGGCACTATGGCTGGGGACAATTATACAATGCAGCGAGTCTTGTGACACAAACAATAAGAGCAACGTCTATGCATCTTTCCGTTTACATTTTTCTGCTCATGCAAGACCACATGCAGCGTGAGGAACAACCCTATTTAAATCGGTTAATTGACTTGACATTGCAAACACCGAAAGACACCGAAAAGGTACAAATACTTCAAACGCAGTACAACATACACTGTGGACAACATGTGCATCTGTCAACCTAGAGCTAGAGAATGGGATGGCTTTACAAATATGGATGTGTCTTGCACATGTAAGAAGGCAATATAGAAAAATAGCTGGGATCAGGGGTGCAAAGTTTAACTATTCAACACCACCCCAATTATTTACCTGTTTTGAGGAGTATTCGTAGAAGATCCAATGCAAAGATATATCAAATGTGCAAAACACATTGAGTGTGAGTTTCTTATCTACTCATTAATTCTTTCATTCAGTCATTCATACATTATTTCCTTCTTTCTCTTACCCCCCATTCCCCTCCACCACTGGAAATCTGTTTTTTGTTTTTTTTAAAGCTTAAAGTTCAATTACACCCAAGTCTACATGATTCAAAAAAATAGCTTGCTTTCTCTGTGGTTGTGCCATGGTTTTGGAAATGAAAACCATGTTGTTTGTGGTTTCAGAGAAAATTCGCCCTGCTCGCTTAGCCCTCAGGTGGTGCGAAGGGTATCTGGGCAGTGCGGCGCGGAAACCACCTGTCGATGCTCAGATGTAGGGGTACTGGTTGATTTTGGTGGGGCTGAGAGGGAAACTGGCGTAGGCAGGCGAGGCGATGTAGGAGTGTGGGGGAAAGAGGGGCTTGAACTGGCCCTGCGGGTGCAAGGTGGGGGAGGGCAACAGCCGGGGGTTGATGCCCACTGTGACCTGATGCACGATGCCTGCCGGGTGGGAGATGCTGTAGGTGGGCTGGAGGACGGGCCGCGACGCCCCAGGAGAGGCCAGGATGTGGGCCACCGGTGCAGCCGTGACCAGGGGGCCAGACGGGGGATAGGACAATAAAGTGGGCTGGGAGTGTGGGTGGCCCCCGAGGTGGGGGTGGGGGCCCGTAGTGTGGTTTGGGCTGCTGTGGGACAGGGTGAAAGTGTGCCCATGCATGGTGGGAGGGATGTAGGCCTGTGGTCGCCGGTGGGCATAGTTGCCGTTCCATTCCTGGTGGCAGGAACCGTAATGCGGCACCTGAGGGAGAGAAGAAGAATATCAGATTCACACCATTTTCATCACCACACAATTAGTCTCTGTGAGCCACTAGGTGTTGCTGTCTTTCATGTTCTTATATGCCTATCTAGTGCCTCTGAGCAGTCATGAACGGTCTGGTGCCCTCTATCTCATTACCTCTTTGTCTGTGTGACTACCATTACCATGTTCTATTCAGCCTCTAATGACACGTCTTGGTAGTTATACAAAGCCATTCTCTGAATAAAAATAGGTACTGTGTAAACTGCATGGTCTGTCTCCAGTTGGAAGGTAGTGCTTTGCTGGCAATACAGTACTTCAGGCTGCCTTCACCTTTAAACAGGGAGGGAAATTAACACCTGCCACCCACCAAATGCAGGTGATTTTAAGCAGTGGCGGGTAAATTTCCTAGGTCCACCAGCCACTGTTCAATCACCACATCACCAGTTAACACTCTTAACAAAGCGTGCTCCCACAGTGATGCTTATGCACTGCCTCTGTTTACATCCAATATGCATTTTTTTTTTTTTTCTTCCCATGACCACTCCCGGGCTCCATACGTAGCAGTGTAGTTTGAAAATAAGTTGTTTTGATATGAAATCTTGTTACCAAGGAAAACATTAAATAGGGCAGCCTCACCGCCCACCGCATCAGTTTAGCTCGTTTACCCTAAGGCTACATAAGACTGTCAAACTGGAAGCAGAATGTAGCAGCCACATTTTAGTGCATGGTCACTGCACTACAGTGTTGCTGCCTCTTGGCTGTTGCTAGATGAATTATTCTGAATTCAAATTCGGTGCTCTTTTTTATCACCTGAATGCACAAAGTGTAGTCAGTTGCTAGAGAGAGAGGACTACCATATACCTATTCAGCTGTGGAACATTCAAGAAAAAGGGCAGATGCAGGATACCATGTCTTACCATGATAACAGTATCAGAAAGAACTTTTGTCAGAATCAATTATACTTCTTTTCATTGTCTTTCCCCAAAGCATGTGGGAGGGGTACAAACGCAATATAAAAATGGGGATAACCGAGAAATGAAACTGGTCTCATGACAGAGAATGCAATATCACACTGTAGCAATGTGAGACGGTGGACTTGCAGCCCTTTTGTGACAGATAGAGAACAAAGTCTCTGTAAGAGTATCAGATGACAATTGGCGGAATCATATTTATATGGCATGCCTGCAATTCCAAATCAAGATCAATATCTTGTTCCTTGCCATTGTATATAATGTGCAAATGAGAGTAAAGATGCATTGTCAGTAACAGTGTTGGAGATGTGCTGACTTTTTTGCAATGAAAATCAAACTGGCATCTATGTAACAGGTGCACAAGACAGGATATGCCCTGTTGTGCCCAATGTAGCTGTTTATAATTGTGTATGTCCTGTGCAAACAATGTCTCTATTGCAGCAATATCTGTATTTATCCGTAAGGCCCTGCTCAGACCATAAGCGGAACGGATGTGTATTGGCGGCGTAGCATAGCCCGCTTCGTTTCAGCGCTCATGTTAATGGGCGGGAGTGAACACATGGGCTGCAGAGCGGTGCGGTGCTGCATGCGCAGCTCGCGGCCCTGCAGCAATAGTTCCACCGTCTAGTCTATTTTCTCTGCATGCAGATTTCACAGAAATATACAATGAAAATACTCTGCAGATGGTCATACTTCCATATCACCACAGAAGCACATATGTATATATTCAGTGATCAACCTACCAATGTCTTTACTGCTGTTGTTATTAATTAATTATTAGTTATTGATTAATCTATGTGCACTGAGTTTTAAATGCAACAGTCATTGTAGGATGATGAGTTTAACTGGTTTTGAATTATCATTTGCCGTTTGAAAATTGGGTCTGTTATTGAATTATCACAAAAATAAATAAGAATGGATGCGTAGGTTTATTTATTTAAAGTTGATTTATTTATGGAGAGAGAGAGAGAGAGAGACAGAGAGAGAGAGAGAGAGAGAGAGAGAGAGAGAGAGTGAGAGAGAGAGAGAGAGAGAGAGAGAGAGCGAGAGAGAGAGAGAGAGAGAGAGCGAGAGAGAGCGAGAGAGAGAGAGAGAGATTTAGGTCCCATAGGCTTGCCCAAAGACTGCAAGATTTCCAGAACAACAAATCACGACACTGACTGGAGAAAAATCCTAAACAAATAAACGTGACTGCTTTGATGCAAGAGAGTCTGTGGAGAAAGTGAAGAAGATGGACGATATAAAGTTAATAAGTGGAAAAAATACAGTGAGCCGTCAGCATTGTTTCTAGACAACATTAAGGCTTGGGATGATGTTGCCTCGGCTGTTGGAGCACAATGCAAGTACAGCCTATTTTCATGTGGTATTTCTTCTCTGTAGATAGGCTGCGTAGAAATACCCTTCTGGTCTGAACAGCCCAGCTGGGACTCACGCACTCATTACGCTTCTGGTCTGACCAAGGGGGCAACACAGATGGAACTATATGTAATAAATTGTGCATGTATGTTTGTGTGTGTGTCTATATTCATGTTTTTGTGTGTGTGTGTCTATGTTTGTGTGTGCCTGCATGTGCTGACCTGCCCAAAGCCCATGGCCTGCTGTTGTTGGGGCTGGAATGCAGGGGTGATCTTCTGTGGCCGGTTGAGGAGGGGAGTGGAGTGGTGAAGCTGTCGCCCAAGAACGCCTCGCCCTTTGAACTGGCATGAAGACTCTAAGACTGGGGGAGGAGACGATGAGAAGGGAGATAGAGGGAGAGAAAGAGAAAGATGACACGTTAATACACGCAGACAATTTGGTGTCCCAGTATCAATTTCACAGTGTGAACGACAAGTGAAAAAAAAAAACAGATGCGACTGGAGCTTGGATATAACCACAACTGCGGCTTTATCAGAATGACAGAAATGGCAACGTTCGTGGCAGGAGGCTTTGTGGGCTTGTCAGTGATTTCAACTGTGTGTGATCAGATCCCGGTCTTCAAAACACACTGGCATCTGTCCTCTGAACATGATCTAGATGTTTAAAAATAGACATGTTTGGCGGATCTGGGGGGGGGGGGGGTTGGTAACCAAACTTGTTCATAGTGCTTATAGTGGGGTCAGACCATCAGCTATAAATACCCCCGGTAGCACTAGAATAGCAAGCTGTGCCCTTTTATGTGGGGCTTTAGTTGCGATAGTTTGAGAGTTGGTGAGGGAGAGGAGATGGGAGATGCCTTTGACATGAAAGGCGATATGAGACCGTGTGATTTTCTCTGAGGATTTACAGTTAACTCTCAACTTTAAATGACCTATAAAAAGGGGGCTCTTAAATGAACGGCGTCTATGAAACAAGAGACGGAGACGTCCCACTGACCACAGCTGGAATAAAGCCTACATGTAGCATGCCTAACTCCATTTAACACCTGAAAAAAACATTCGTATAACATTTATTTTTAATGACAGCCAGAAAATTCACTGTGACCTCTGGTTGCCACCCATGTTTTGAATATTTAATTCAGGACATTAAATGTTCTGGGGCCATTACGCATGCCTTATGTAGCTTTATAAAGTGCACATTCACACAGATACAGAGGGCTAAAAGGGGCTCTCAAGAGTGGCAGCTGGAGCCAGAGCAAAGAATTGACAGCAAACAAATATCCACTCCAGAGATCAGAGCAGATACGTCAGGGCAGGTCACCCATAATCACCTGTGAGAACCTCTGTGGCCTACTAAGACGGCGTAATCCCAGGCCATGTGACCTGTGGAGCAGACAGCAGCAGTGGTGACTGGATCTCTGAGCTACCATGCCCTACTAATACACTTGCTAGCCCCCTGAGTGGACAACAACATCAGAGTGTACTTCAGACGAATAGTAAATGAGTGTGAGAAAGAAAGAAATCAAAATGTTGATCTAAGTTGGAGGGTTGAGGTTGTAAACCAGGATCTAATACTTCGGCCATTTTCACTTTCAGTAGTTCCATAATTTCTCTCTGACCTCTTGACTTTATATTCGCTCGTAAAGTTATTTATTTTAAATTAAAGACAGTTACACCTTTCTGTTTACAGGTTTGACTTAAATAAACCATTAGGTCAATTCTCTCAGACCTAGATCAGGGGCATATCAAATGCATTTGTGGTGTGTACAGATCCAGTGTGTCAGATGTTATATGTGTGCCCAGTCCTTACCTGTGTTGCCTAGTGTTCCGCTGACGGCAGGGTTGTTGTTGTTGTTGTTCTGCACCCTCATTGGAGGCACCACCATAGTACGCACTGTCGGCTTGCTGGGCTCAGTTTCCGGGGCAACGCATGCCACACGGGGCTCGCGGTTCTGGTTGCTGTCTGCGATGTAGCGTCGCTCTGCGAAGGGACTGTTGCTATGGCCAGAGGAGTCGGAGGCAGGCGAGCCGTCCACTGTGTCACAACCGCTCTCCTGTTCATCATCCGACATACTGCAAGAGAGCAGACCAATCAGAAAGGAGGCGACAGACACCTCTTTTGCTGCTGTTTAACGACTCATGCCAAGTCAAGCAAAATGCTTGTAAATCTCTGTATGTTTATTTGGGTCTATTCTAGACAAGAAGCGACCCAATGCGATCCAGGCTTTGTGATCCTTAGCTCTAACCATACCTGTTTGGGCGTTTGCAGGGTGAGGTGCTGGACTGGGCCGAGGCTGAAGAGCTGGTGCTGAGCGTGCTGTCTGGACTGCTGAGGGAACACACCCTCTCCATACTGACGGTGCTCTGACAGGCCTCACAATCGGCACTACCCTTACACCTGCGTATGCAGACAGAGAAAAGAGGGACCTATTAGACAGAGTCACTTGAAATTTAAAACTAAGTTAACAATACTGTTAGGAGTGATCTGATGATAGTGTTGTTAGTACTCACTCCGCAATCGAGTGTCTTTGTGCGCTCTCCTCCTCATCGCTGCTGATACTGATGACACTGACAGTTGGGCTGGCTAGGTCAGAGATCACCATGGCCTGCCGCTGCTCCTGCGACGCTGAAAGCTCTTCACAGTCCGGTTCCACCTTGCAGCAGTTCTCCTCATCGTCCTCCTCCACCTGCTCTGTTCCGTGCTCCTCTCCAACAATATGCCCCTCCTCTGGGCATCTGGCTTCTTCCTCCTCTACCTCCTCCACATGCTTTGCTGTATCGGCCATCTTTGGGGACTGACATGCTGAATTTTGGATGTTTGTGTTGTGGAAGTAGTTGCTGCCCCTATAGGAGAATGTGTCACATTCAGCAAGGCAAAACGTCTGTTTGTGTGTGTGTGTGTGTGTGTGTGTATGTTTTAGTGTCACATTGCACAAACAGCCCATGTACCATACCTGTTGATACAGGGCTTGGTTCTCTTGTTGGCAGCAGGCTGCGGCCACACCACATGTGCAATGCCTATGCTGATTGGCTGGTGGGCGGACATGGTCATTTGGTTGGTTAAGAGTGGCTGAGGATGGGCAATCATGGAGCTGTAATGGTTACCATGGGGACGTACTTTCCTGCATTAAGAAGACAGAAAATTGCAAATTGAGCCAAAAGGCTTTAGCACCATTAGTGACAAAATGGTCTCAGTCACTGGTCCCAAAGGACATGCATGACTCATCTATCATTAATATTCAGGGGAGCAAGCATGCTGTATCAGAGCAGTTCAGCCATTCCCAAGGGTGTGCATAGCAACCAAAACTAATAATGCACTCCCTTAAGACTATTCTCTAAAACTGAAAGCACATATCACTAGAGAACATCTCCAAAAATGTATCAAACAGATACTGTACTGTAGCACACTGACACAGGCACACAAACGGCTTACCCCCAGTCGCCCAGTCTCTGTGGGCCTGCCACAGTGTCAGATGCCAGCGTGGTTGGTGGTGGGGGCACTGGCGTCACCTGCTGCCAGGTGGGCACCAAGATCTGCTGGGCACGGTTCGACCAGGCCTGCTGAAGGGCAGAGGATCAAAACAGTCATCTACTAATGACTACATAGCCTACACCATCTACCATCAAAAACTTGCTTATACAAGTCTAGCTTATACAAATAGCCTATATGATAAGGAAACGCTCATTCAGGCTATATACCCAGTACAGAATTAAGCAAATCCTATCCTATTTACTTTTTTCATTCATGATGTGGACTGATTACTTACTAATCAGGCCAGGATGTCATAAGTGATCACTCCATCTCAACCCATGTACTCTGACCTCTACTTCCATCATCCCTATACTTCCTTACCTGTGTGATGACTCCAGGTCTAATCTGCAGGGGCTGGATTGGGGGTGCTTGGGTGACCAGAGGCACAGTAGTCTCCATTCGAACGGAGTAGCCTGCCGGTTTAGCTCCGTTGGTGGGGATTCCTGCAGGGACAAGAGGACAGAGAAACATATTTAACCTAGAGATTACTATCCATATGAGGGGACAGCTGAAAGTAAGATCTGTATATTAGTCTGCAGCTATAAGCAATAATGAACAAGCAAAACACAAATTCACAAGGGTGCAGATTTTTGTGACCTACCTTGAATGGTTGGAGGACACAGAATGAGTGCCTGCTGAAATGAATCGTTGCACCCAAACTGACCACTTCCTGTCTGCAGTGGTATCCCAGGGTGCATCACTGAGGTGGCTGATGGGGCTAACCCCTAAAAAAGGAAACATGGTTAAAAACCTGACTGGACTCCATCAGGTATAAAATTATCAACAATAGCATTAAAGAGCCAGTAGATGGCGACATCTGTGTCAGGAGCAAGCTGTGTTTCAGCCACAGAGCCCAGGGATAAACAAAGAACAGTCAAGCATGTGCCTCTGCCCATGGATCAGAGTTCGCTACTCATGCTGCTCTCATGCCTAGTTATAATCACATTGACTGAATAACGAGAACTAGGCCTATATTGTTCTGGCCTGCTCCAGCTCCAGTATGTGGTCCTGCCCACATACACATGATAGTAAACACAAAGCACCCTTTCAGAGGCTAATACTAAAGTCCTGCTGAACAAGAAAGATTTAAAGTTCAACCTAAATTGCTCCATGGAAACACAAATCACAGCTGACAAGTTTTACATATGCAAGGCTTGTAACCACACATTCTTTCATCAGTTTTCCAGAGAGTTAAATCTGAATAGGAATGACAAGGCCTATTTATATCAGCCTTATTTCTGTACTTGTGATGCATGATCATGATACATGATGCACCTTCATTATTACATTATCACATACAAGCACTGTGTCACGATTGGTTGTCTTACATACCAAATGTATCATCTTGATGCCATACTTAGTAAGATGGTTTGAGCAAAGATTTTGAGATGTTTTGCATTACAACAGATCCAATGCAAAAGAAGGGTCAGCTCCTTTCTTCCCCTCAGCAACAAGACTGATTTGCACCGTTGCCATGACCTCACCAATATGACGTAATCTGGTTGCCATGACAGCAGAGCTAAGACGCAACAAGGTGGGCAAGTCGGCATACACAAAAGCAGTGCATGCAAGGTAATTGTCTGCATCTCCATAGTTTTCACAGGAGCAGATGAACAGAACAATACATCCCATGTCAATCACTTATACCATCTGTGATTCTTCCATCTGGAAAATGATCACTAAAATGTTTGTTTGTTTATATTCTTAATTCTAGCGGCTACAAGAGTAGTCTGCAGTAGTTTGCAAAGTGGGGTAGTTTCACCATCATCATTTCAGAGGAAGTTATCACAATAAGGGACTGTATGAGGATGACTGTTTTCATCATAGGTTTCACAGACCCTCTGTTGCCTCCCCACCTACAGTATAGAGAGTTACATAATTCTCTACCAAATCATAAGTAACAACAAAAATCTTCTCAGATGCAATCTTATCAAATGGAGGTCCATAGTCTAATGCATATCTATTTGGGGTCCTTGGTTAAAAAACTGTTTTGGAGGCCCTGATCTAATGAACACAGTGTACAAATGCATTGAAGCCTCCATTGCGCATTAATAGCAGATCATGATGCAGACAGCCAGAATTGCTTACTTGAGTGTGGACACCGGCCATCTTGCTGAAGGGGTGGTTGACTGGGGCAGCGGCGGCTGTGGTCACGGGTCTGACGAACGGACCCTTATTCCGGTTGACGGCGTCATATGCACTGGGACGAGTCCGGCACACATCCATGATGTGGAAACATGACTTCACACTGTGGGCCGAAGAATGACAGGGAGAGAAACGTTCAAGTTCGGTTCAAAGTCTTGAATACCGACATGTGCGAAGAACCGAGGCAAGTTTGACTCACTGGTTGCTGTGGGGGAAGTCGAGCAGGTGTTGCATTGTCACAAAGGGGTGGCCGAGAGCCTCGGCAGGGGCAATCCTCTTCTCTGCATCGATCAACAACATCTTCTTCAGCAGGCTCACAAACTCCCGACGGTCTGCCTTCTCCGCTAACAAGTCACTACCTTCCAGATTCATCACCAAGTTCACCTGGCAGAGCAAAGAGTTTACAGTTAAAATGACTTATTTCACAATAAGAAACAAAAAAGGGGGGAAAAAATAGAATTACATATTAAAAGAAAGTGTAAAATGAGAAATGCGGTCACATTATGCTGCATGTTTGAATACTCCAAGGATCTTAAAATTGCACAAAAGTGGAATATTTGCACTACAATATTTACCAAAACAAATCAAATGTGATTCCAAAGAATAATGAATCATAACTGAGCATGACTTCTCAAGAATCTCCCTCTTTTCTGAATTACAACAGTACAGACGTTTACAAGCAGTCATAGTTGCCAGGGAATTTCCAGCTGTGGATTTCAACAGAGAATTTGAAACTGAACCTTGACTTTTCAACATTGGTTTAGTGTCTACCTCAAGGGAAGCGAGATTAGGGTTTTTTCCCGTAATAAGATCTGTACGCTCTATTCCGCTTATACAGCTCTAGGTGTGCTTCCTCTGACGAAGGCCTAGTGCCCTACATCCTCCAACCATCTGATGTTGAACTTCCTCTCTTGAGCCCTGTGAGCACATTGTGATCTGAGCAGCTGAAGGTGTGTTCTTCCTGTGCTGTGAACGTACGTGCGCTATGTCATCCAAACAGCTGAAGATGTACTTCCTTGCTTCCTTTGATTTCATCCCCGTCTCCGTCTCATGCTCATCTGTCGACTGTGGGGAGAAAAAGAGACAAACGGTTTAGTGAGGAGGTTAGAATTAGATTCAATAAAGGCAGCTGCAGGGTTCCACCATGTTATGACTTTAATAGTATATATTCCTAGAAATAAGTCCATGCTACCTTGAAAATTGAAGGGAAAAAAAAAATACATTTACAGCTTCAGATTCAAAGTAGGGGTGGGCATTTTCAATTACTTTCACATCTCATGTTCCCAGAATGCATCTCCTGTGCTAGTAAAATTCTCCTATGAGCATATATTCACATTACAAGAAATGTAATTGCAGAGCCCAGAACTGATACACATCAGGTATGGGGTAATGTGACATGCGGATTGTCAGTTTGACTTTTTTATGAATGGATCTTTGATAAGGCTTTATCTAACAAAAGGTCAGTCTTTCTGTGCATGTTTCAGTTCACTAAAGGGAAGGCTACCTAATGCTTCTGCTTTATTGGGGACATCTGCCTCTGTTTGCCCAGAGGGAGGAAGAGAATATTTGGTGATTGAGTGAGAGCTGACCTATGACAAGAGAAGAGGTTTCCCAGTTGTGAATATTCTGTCATAAGGCTAATGTCATGTTATTTTTATGGGTCTTAATAGTCCTCACCTTCAGTCTCCATGCTGCATAAGGCGAGTCGGACTCTCTGCAAAAGAACCGTGCCGTCTTTGTCCCCACATTCAATAAATGTTCCCCCGGCGAACCTTGCGTCTGAGAGATGTAGCGAATCTGTTGGGCACAAGGGAGGAAGGGAGGGAGGGCAGAAAGAGAGACAACATGAAACAGAATGAAAGAAAAATGTGGTAGCTTAAGGAAAAAAAGCTCTTTTCAGTGGTTTAAGGTGGGGTGAACCAGTTCAATATTACCATTTTAAACAATATTATCATAATTTATGTTAATTCTAGACATGTCCCCCCAGCTATGAAGGCATCGTTTCCACTGTTTTTCAATGGCTCATTTGTCCTTCACCCATACTCTCTCTACAACCATCATATCGCTAAAGCACCATATCCTGATCCCTGCCTCAATTGGCCTTCACAAACCCTTATGCACGCTAATGGTAGTTTACAAGGTTATCTACGGCATCAAGGCCTGTACACTCACATCACTCCATCAAGTCCATCATAGAGTTAAAATTCACCGTGTGTGGATGCATGTGTGTGGGTGCGTACACAGCGGGGTTGGCTGCAGAGACCTTGAAGATGTCACATTCCTGAGAAATGCTTAGACCCATGTGTGTCGGACCCAAATTAGACCCCCTGCACTGATGAGCGGTGTGCGTTTGTGAACTTTGAGAAAGTGTCAGGGTCCTTTGGGTGTAAATACGAGGTGTGCTGATAAGGGGGTTTCTATGGTCTTCGTGCCAGTGCTTTGCTGCACAGTGACGCTTCAGATGCTGTGGAGCAAGAGTATCATACACAGGTTTATGAGAGAGGAGACCAGTGAGAAGCCCGGCTGACGTCAATCACACCGAGGTGTAAAGGAAAACATCCATTAGAGGCGGAGTGCTGCTGAGGGGCGAAGAGAGAAGGGACAGCCAGACAGCGGGAGAGGAGTGAGGATCAGGGAGAAGGTGTTGGGCATGACCAAATGTGGCACATTAGCATTGCTGTTGCAGAGCACCTTTGCTGCCAGCTCACCAGACTAAAATAACAATGCTGAGGTCTCAAGGCCTAGATAGCTTTAATGCAGACAAACACCCGTGTCCTCACTCTCCGCAAACATTGCAGCCTTTACCAAAACAAGCTGAAACTTGAAAGACAGATGAAGTGTCCTCCTCCGCCTCACTTGAGGCCAGTCAACAGGCTGTGCTCCTATCAGAAGGCCCTTTATGCCTCACACAGTCTGCATGACCCAAGGCTTCTGCGTTTCTCTCCAGCCAAAACAAATAGCTTCTTTTACTCTTCTGAAACAGAAAGAAATGGGCTATAATTTCCACCGTAGGGATGGGAAAGGGAGAAAATGTCAAATATCTCCAAGATAAACACCTGGGAATGAGCAAAAGTAGAAAAAAAGAGTTACCGCTGAGATGTGTACCCATGTTCAGAGCAGAAATGTTTTCGTTGGAGCGTCTTATGTTTTGATATGCACGTTGCGCCTCCCGGCCAGTGTGATGTTTGAGCGCATGCTTCCATGTGTGTTTGTGTGGCCTATGTGCACTTAATGCAATGTGTCTGTGTGTGGGTGTCTTGTGTAAACATGGGCCTGTTTGTAGGCTATATGGGAGGTTATGAGGCAATGCATCCATTGGGATTCTGATGGCTTGCATCATGGATGTAATCTCATCTGTTTGCTATGAGGGTTAGATGGGATGATGAAGATCCGCTCGCTTATCTCATGGCACACTCAAATATCCGAGCTTTACAAAACACACTCTGTTTGTGTGTCGCTGTCCATTCCTCCCTTTTTGCATTACTCTCACTCCCTCATTTGCTTTCCCGTATGCAGAGTTGCAATGTCACCCAAAATCTCTCTCCCTTTCTCGCATTCTCTCTCTCTCTCACTCTAATACACACGATGATGGCATTCATAAGCAACCAAGCATCACTGACACTGTCAATTCTAATAGACTTTAACGTGAAGGCTGCATTTAGCCTAAATGTCCCTCCTTCCAGCTGAGCATTACATTTAACATGTTTATAATGAAGCTGTAGTGTAGTCGGGCAACATCATGTAAACAGCAACAGAAACAAAAAACAACACAGCATGTGTGTGGGTAGGAAAATTCTTGTGACGGGAAAACCCTTATTTTTCCTGGAAGGCGTGTCTCTGCAGCCCTCAGTTGCAAACCAGTGAGATCACTGGTGCAAACCTACTGCTTTGCAAAACAGCTATCCAGCGAGCCTGGGCCTGCTGTAGAACAGACAGGAAGCAGAGGCAGCGGCGGCCTTTATTATGACAATCCATACAACAATGCACACTACAATGAAACGCTTTCATGCTAAAACTATCCCACACCCCAATAAACAAAACTGCATCGCAGTTAAAAATTAAGCACCATCATCCCCCTCCTACCCAGTGCGCAAAGCATCCCCTCCTCATCCCTGACACTGAAACAAACTGGGGTACATTTTGTACCAGTTTACAGAGAGGAAAATTCCACTCGGAGCCTTGCTGCTACCAACCCCAACATAATCCTTTCTGCCTCCACTGACCCAGCCTACATCCTCTTATTCTTCCTGCTCCTCCAGGTTGCCAGCTTGGCCTGGCCCAGCAACAAAAAGGCACACCTTGCTTGTCTCTGCAACAGTGTACTTTGACCCCCCTTGTGTAAAGATGTAACGCTCCCCGGAAAGGGCGCTGCCATTCCCTGTGTACCAGCCCTGCACCAGTAAGAGAGAAGATAGAAAGAGAGAGACGGAGAGAGAGGAAGACTATTTAAGAGACAGATAGAAAAATATGGGGGAAGGAGACATTCCCAGGACCCTACAGCACCTGGGCTAATCATAGCTGCTCGTAATGAGACGTTGCCTGAGTGGTGAGAAGGTTTGTCGTGTCAAAGAGGTGAGCCCCCACTGCTGCTGCTGTGCTAGTGAAGTAAAAGGTGGTGTGATTGGGGGGGGATGAGGTAAGGAGAGGGGCGGAGGAGAGGAGGGGAAAGAGTTATAAATACAATCTGCTGTGTGGGATGGAACCAGACCCCATGCAGAAAGATAAGAAGAAGAAAAGGGAGAAGAAGGGGGTGGCAGCAGCTCCTTCAGCTCCAGCCAGATCACCCTGTGGCCCCAGGATGACACCCCACACCCAACTGCGCCTGCTGACGGCTATTTAGTCGTATACTAACATACAGTCAGCTGGCTACAGCCTACTGATGTGACCCTTACTTCAGCCAAACTCACTTTGTTCCCCTCGAAAAAGTCAATGAATGGCAGTGGATACACTCAAGAATGGTCTGCAACTAGCTAGTAATGTTATCCAAAAACTGCTGGGTTGCAAGCCCATATGCCAGAAAGGCAAAGCGATCTGTAGGCTATTAAGGCAGACAGGTTGGAGCAGTTTTGTTTTTGAATCATGTGAGTATTGTGTCATCGATGTTTGATGAGAGGGGATGCTGGTTTGGTTTAGCTAAATCATTCCAACCCATGACAAGTTAATTCTGCATCACATTTTTCCGTTTACTATAAAGCTGTAGGTGTTATTCGGACAGAAAGAGAGCGAAAGAGTGACTGGCTGAATATATATAGACAGAGACGGTGAGTACACGTGTGTGTAACGAGAGAGACATGAGAGAGACGCAGAAAGGCAAAGCAATAAAATGTAGGGGGGTTTTGCTAATGATATTCCATTTCTCTGAAATACTGAAAAATTAATGAATGATGATTAATTTATTTGGGTTTGATTTAAAAAAACAAAAAGTAAAACATGACACTTAAAACTATAGGCTAAGAATAGCCTATTCGTTGAGAATGTTTGTTGGATAATTTTCACGTAATTAGATTAGGTTTCTTTTCCTTCTTCGGAATTATTGACTACATAAATTCACATATCTCATTTGTCTGATTTCATTTTATGTAGCCTATAAAGCTGTGAAATTGCAAACTTTGAGAAAAAGGAGAGGGTATAATGAGAATATTGCTTGGTATATTTATTATCTACAGTTTTGTTAGGAGCAGGTAGACCGGCTGTGTTCATTATCTCTGTATCTGTATATATTAGAACAGTCCAAAACTAAAAGCTCTGACATTAATCTATATTGATTGATAGCATCTTATTTGAAAAGTACAACAGCAATCACAGAAAGTGTCAAGTATTAGTGTACACTTTTTTTTTTTTCGAAGACATGGGCAACAACATTCAACAGGCCTTACAATTGAGCTTCAATATAGCAGAGAATAAAGCCATCAGAATGCACCAGATGCCACCAAATTGCCACTCATGACAAAAGATTTTCTACTTGGGAGTAGCAGCCTCCGGACTCTCCTAGCTGGCTACTTTTTCCATTCAGCTGGCCACGTCATGACCAAATGGAGAACTCTGCATACCGGTGGGCAGGCTTGGCAAAGGGAGACAGAGCTTTCCATAAGTGGGGTGGAGGGGGGGGGGGGGAGCACAGGTCAGCTGCAGAACAGCACCAATGGAGCTGGTAGGGATTCAGTGTCTTGCTAAAGGACACTTCAGCAGTGCAGCTGCTTGCCAAAACGGGGCCTTGAACCTGGCTCCTCCAGCTGAAGCGCAGTCTCTCCACTCACTACACCACCACACAGCTAGAATGGGCCAGTGAAGTGCTAAGTGTAGTCCTCCCAGAGAACATCCAGGCTTAAAAAACTGAGCAAGTATTTTGAGCAGCAGGCAATAATAGATAGCAGCTTCAGGAGAGCAGGAGCCGTCATGCTGAAATCTAATGAGCTGAACTCTGAAACAGACAGGTTTGATCGTTGCTTTCTCCCTATGAAACACTCCCACCCTCTGCCACAAACCACCACCATAGTCTCCACACTGGGCTCCAATTCCATTTCTATCCTTCTTTTACCTCACTTTTCTTGATCTCTATCCGATAAATGCTCTTTACTACATTCCACGGGCTCCTTCTCACCTGTAATCTTGCTTCTTCTCTCTCTCCCTCACACTGCCTATCTATGCCACCCTCACTCCACCCTCCTCTTTCACCCTCTATCTGAGGCTTCCCATCAGCTCCAAGCAGTCCTTCACCAAGGAGGCTCCCCACAGATATCTCTAAAGCGGCTTTGGGACATGCTGATCTCGCACTGCAAAAACAGATTCATTATATTTAGTCTGGTGCTGCTGCGCTCAAGTCAAATCTCTTTCGGAGGTGTTGAGTTATCCCTCCTGCCTTGGTCCTGGGGAGTGTGAAAAATGATGCCAGGCCATAAAAATACTTTGGTACGAGTGCGGTCTGCAGTGGGGCTCAGTGCTGTAATGCAGGGTAATGTATGGGATAGAGCAGCACCTGCCTGAGGCTCTGCTGGCAGGCATGGAGCAGACAGGCCTCCAGGGCAGGGGAAAGCCGCTCTACATAAGCCCAGATCAGTCTAGTACCAAGAAGACACTTTTAGGGCTCCACTGGAAGGGGGGCGAGCATCCAACAGCTCCAAATAGCTATGCCATCACTCACAGGAAGATGCCATCCTTCTCACTCTCACCATCCACCGTTATATCCACAGGGAAGCGCCTCAACTAGGAACCGGGAAATACCACACTAATCTGGACCTGTCACTGTCGGCCACTTGCCCCCTCCGTCTCTTTCTTCCCTCAAATAATCTACCCCCGTCCTCTCTTTCTTCCCTCAAATAATCTACCCCCGTCCTCTCTTTCTTCCTGTACCTACTTAAAAACCTTTCTCTCTCCCTGAATCTCAAACTCCCTCTCTCCCTCCTTTCCACTCCTTCCTCATATAGAAAACCCCTTCAGTACCCTTAAGACAGCATTAGGCTTAGATCTCACACGATTTATAATAACTGGTTTTTAAATTTACAAATGTACACATTGCAACAATATCACGTTCCTATCCTGGCCTCAAGCCATCTGTCCTGAACTATGCAGCTGAATGTTTCTGTCCTTTTTTTTCCAGGCTCTTTCTCAGCTTCTCTTCCCAACTGACTCTTTACAACAGCTCTTGTGGGAGATTTAGACTGAGTGGCCTTGAGATGGACAAAGCTGGAGAGCACGTATCCAGCAAACTCCAACAGCGGGAACCATGTCTGAGTCAATAACCTCAAGGCAAGCCTGTAATAGAAAGCTGGTTTGAACACAAACTCAAAAACAAACACAGTACTCCATCATATCTCCAGTGTGACCAACTCATTCCTCTGTGGGTTGTGTAGATTGCTCAGCCTCCGTTGTACAGACAAATGGAAGAAGAAGATAGGAGAAAAGAAAAGAAGGGAATCAGGGAAGAGAGAGATGACTACAGCCTGTGCCGTACCTAGAGCTTGAGAGAGAGGAGACTGGGAAAAGAATTGGTAGGGTGTGGGTGGAAACACAGGGTTTAATGCTGCCTAGACAGCCACAGGGGCAGTGTAAGGATGGGTGGGAGGGAGGAGGTGGGGGGACTGAGGAGAGACCCGTGGTTCTCACAGCAAGAGCAGTTTCAGAGGGGGAGTCAGGGAATTAACTTCAGACAACAGATACCGGTGGCGACAGAGGAGGAGGAGGAGGAGGAGGAGGAGGAGGAGGCAGTGTTTCCCCTATATGCACCTAGCAGCGGCGTTACGGCTCCGTCTTATCTCTTTAGAAACTAACGTTATATTATTTTGCGCTACGGACGCTTGATATCCAGGTCAATTCACACACCTGTGAGTAAAGCATATAAACGAGAAATTTCAGCACAACGATTATAACAACAAGCACCGGGTAGATGTCAACAATGAAGCAAGCAATGCTGATCACGGATTCAGGATTATCATTCACCGATGGGAAAACAGTCCTACAACTTCACGTGAGTATTGCAGTAACGTTACAGCAAACGCAATCATTTGACAGGAATACGCAAGGAAACACGTATCTGTGAAATAAACAACATCTGGAAGATCCATCTTGATACAAAGATAGTAGGTATTCCACATGCACCGATTGTTTTCTTCTTCCTGGAGGCGGGCCTTACTATGCGCGAGGGCCACCGTGACGCGCGAAAGCTGTCAATCTCAAAGACAACTGACAGATTCCCTCATAGAGATATTAACGTTACATATTATTTGGATAGGATTCCCTTAAAGAAACGTCATAAATGTAAGTTATTTTATCATTGAAAATGTCATTACATTTAAGTAAATTAACACTGTTTGATAATACAACAGTGTGGTGATGCAAGTTAATTCTGGAAAAAAGGACAGTTAAGAATGAATAATTGGAAGAATGAATGACAGCTAGCTAGCCGCTAGCTAACACCCAGTGGATGTAAACGGTCACCCAGTGGGTGATATGGGTCACACATAAACTAATAGCTTGTTTGTCAAATCACATGTTTGAATTTTCAGATGAGTTTAAAAGATTGGCTGATCAAAAGAAGAAAGAATTAATAATTGACAATAAATGTCAATAATTGTTTTAAAGATTATACTTTTATTATGTTCAATAAAAGTGTATTTTCCTAAATCTTGAGACCTCATATGTAAGCTAGACAAACATTTCCCCTGCTCATTACTGTGCACAAAACCCTCCCGGCAGGGCGGCAGGGCACGCTTTGCGAGCGCACAAAAATGTTTTTGTGCAAAACAAAAAAAAAATTTTGTGCAAAAAAAGAATTTTCTGCTACAACTCCATCCTAGGGAAAACACTGGGAGGAGAGGACAGAGTTTATAAATGGAGGGAAGGCCCACTGAAATATGGAGTGCCACAAGAAAAAAACAAGCCATGTGGAGGTAGTGCAGAGGAGAGATTGAGTTGTAGAAACCAGGGGGAACCCAAGAGACAGGAAGTGGGAGGATGAGAGTGGGAGTAGGAGATGCTGAGATAAGACGCACAAGGAGCACAAAGGAAAGGAGAGCAGGAGGTGCAGAGGGGGAAAGGAGAAGAGGAAGCCCACTCACACCCCAGCATTGCAGGCTGAGAGCCAATGGCAGCTAATAAGACGGCTGGTTACCTGGTCGTACTCCAGGGCCCCGGGGTAAAGGGGCCAGCCCAGGAAAAGCTCTGCTATCACACAGCCCAGGGACCACATGTCTATGGCTTCACAAAACGGCAGTCCCAAGATAATCTCTGGAGCCCTGCAGAAGACACAAAAACACAACACAACTGTTAGTCTACAGTCACACCATAACAACACTTATCAATATGCTTTGAAAATATTATATAGTGATATACTGCGAAAGAACATGTCATAACAAATAAGTGTCTCTAATAAAAACAGTTTATGTGCCATCTTTAAGTAAGTAAACACAGCTGTCCAATAAACACCAGCTCAATGTTTATCGGCTCATCATGGATACAAAATCTTGTCGAGTCATAAATCTGCTCTGCTGTACAGAGGCAAACAACAGTTTTGTGTATTGTAAAGGTCAAGGGTTTAGATTTAATAACAAGAATTATACCCATAAATTATATTAAATGATATACAGTTTACTTATGCACCAACAACATTTTTGTCAGGCATGAAATTAACTTCAAAGTGATTTTTTTCAGTTTCACTGCTCATGCAGTTACTGCTTTTTGGTTTTCTGGGCACTGCTGATGTCTGGAGCAAACAACCATCCATTAATAGCAATTTTATGGTATTTCCTGATGATGGGCTTTCAGGTGGGCATGCGTGGTAAACATGTAACAGTGCCAGGTGATTTGTAAGCCAGTGCTGTGCGTGCACTAGACCAGCCAAGCATCAGCAGGCTGAGCCAGTGGGTTAGCAGGTCAGCCAGGCTGGGATCAGAGCTTTTGACAGGCTGTGGTATCCGCTCTAGGCTGATGGAAAATTAGAAGCACAGTCACTACTTCTGCTCCTAAGTGCTGGCTCAATGCAACTGCAAATAACGCCATAATAGCACTGTAATACCATGTCACACGTGTAGCTGCTGGTGACACAGCCCTGTCAGCACCAATATGGGTAAGACTGGCTGACAACTGTCTAGAACCCAATGTTTAGGACACACCACCAGGCCTGCAAACTGTGACAGTGTACTGATGGTGTAAACTAGCCTAAGCTCTTTTCTCTGGAAAAAACAAGGAGTCTTATTCAGGAGTAGCTGCACAGCTCATGAAAATCATTAAGACATGATGAGCGTCCAGCACACAGTCTGATTTAGTATCAACCTATTAGATGAGAGCTAAGGGCCGAATTAGCCAGAGGAAAAGAGAAGTCATTCTGACCACATATATTTTGGGACATTCTCTTTGAGCATGAATATCTGAAGAGAGGCAAACAGCTCTTACACCTAAATAAAATGAACTGATGCTACAGATAGGCTAAAACTGAAGGGGGGTGGTATGCAATGACCTAAATGGATAGTCTTGGAATGCGTGTAGGCTATATGCAGCAAACTATTTTCTTACGTCAGTCATTTTACCCAGACAACAGCGAGGCACCTGAATGAAGGACAAGATAAGTGAGGAAGGAGGAGGTTGAGAGATGCCAATTCCATTAAGAAGATACATAATACAAAACCAACCAGCTATTTGACAACATGACTACACAATATATAGGATTGGCATAATCTAAATGAGGAGCAAGAGATTGTAGGACGATTCTCACATTCTCACATCACTTCCCAGGCTTACTGCCTTACAAAGCTGGACATACAGACCAAGCCAATCCTGTGTTTTTTTATATTGAGCTTATCTAACAGGATCTAGCAGACAACTAACCTCTGAAGTCTTTGGAGCCATATGGCATTGAGTGGTGAGTGACAGAAGCTGCATATGGCTGGCAACAGCAAGCCTAGGACCTACTAAAATAAGTTTTAGGCTATTTTATCACATGGTCAAAACAAATGCAGGCAACAGCTGGCACAGAAGGCAACATAGCAGCAGAAAATTCAGCAAGCAGTTATGCCAACCATTTCAGCCTCACAGACATGGCCTATTTATAAGGAACAGGTTTTCCCTGGGGGAGTGAGGGGAGAGAAACTACACATCAACACACCCTGGCCATTCATCAGGATACGAGGCTAATACTGGATACTAGGCTGATCAGTACAGCACTACTTCAGCAGCACTACTTGGCATCAGATTGGTCTAGAAGTTAGAGACTGCCCTGTAACAAAAAAGTCACAGGCGTGATCCCTGTGTGTCCATCAACAGATTCATGTCCTCTTCAAGTGTCCTTGAGCAACATACTAAAGTCCTGCTCATTCATTTTAAGATGCTCTGGATAAGAGCGTCAGCTAAATGCCTAAATATAGACCGCCCCCCTCCTGAGCCATGTCAGTAATGATGAAAAAATGGCACAACACCTTCGGAACAATGTAATAACCTAATCCTTCCACATTTCTTCCTCTATAATTAAGCTACTTTACATTTGCCCCCTACAAAAATGGCTGTGGTTGATTTAAAAAAAAATTATCTCATGTCCTACAAATGTCTTTGGGTGCCATATGTGACTTTCCAAGAAAAAGTTAACTAGGGAAAATAGGGCTACTAATCTAAAAACAATGGGACTGTGCTGTGACGCAACACAGCTCAGCATTTTGGCCTTGTCAGAGGTGCTATTCTTATCCATGTGTTATACAACCTGTCAGCATGGGGGGCTGACCGTTAACATCTCAGAGGGCTAAACAGGGGTTGCTGCACTGTCTACCATTTCATCTTCCACAGCTCTTGACACATCCTTAAGATTAGCCAAGGCTGTCTCACAAATCGCACAGCCTGAAAGTTTGATTAAATACACCAGGCAAAACAATGACGCCAATAAAAGCAGGTGGCTTGGGTAGTCACAGAAATCAAAAAACATGAGGCAGAGTTCTCTTTTCAAGAAAATAATCAAGAAAGCATACAAGAGAACAAATGGCAACATTCAGAAGGAGTCATCCTTTGCCTAGCTGTTCTTCATTTGTTTATTACTTTTTTACATTCCACCCAAGATGACGCAAAACGCTTCTGGGTACACAGAAGACAGTTCTGAGTTGTCTTCTACATCTTTCTTTTTATGTTTCTGTCTCTCATGACTTTACCACTGCTGATGGCAGAACAGTGGTGCAACAAGTAAAAACCAGGGAGTGAACTAAAGAAAGCCAAAAGGAAAACAGCAGGTCTCTCTTCCTTCGTTTGGGGGGATGAGTGGATGTTGCCATGGTTACATGGCTCTGTCCTGATCAACGCAACTCAAGCCTCACCGGCCTCCCGTGAAACCAAATCTATTTTCTATCCTGAGGATATGACGTGCAAGCCGAGGGGCCACTGAATGCTAGACGAGCAGAAGCCTCGTGATCGTTCAGTCTCACGTGTACAGGCCCCAGAGGAGATGGACAGTCCACCTTAGAAAGAAGAACAGTATGTGTACACAAAAACACGCAAGTGCCACATGTGCATCATTAAATGGTGAGAGGGCGAAGCTGCCTGTCTTATTAGTGATCACTGAACCACCGTTATCACTGAAAGTACAGAGAACTCCCTATTATATGCTCAAAAGCATACACACCACTTGAAAAAGAGCACACTATAACATATCCCATAAACCAAGACAAGAGTGTAGATAAATGACAAAAAGGGTTGCAATTACCAGAATACTATCTGGTATCTGGCACTAGACAGAATGCCTCTTGTAATCAGTGGCCAACTGCCAGAGACAGTTTGATATAGTCCATTGACCTCAGTTAAGGGCTGCAACAAACAATTATTTTGATAATTATTCTGACGATTAGGCTATTCTAGCAATTAATCAATTAAAGTCACTGTAGACAAGTTGACAATTTGTTTGAATTCAACAAATTGAATTCCCCATCTTGGGTGAACATGAATGAGTAAGCGAATATGTCAGAATCTCTATAATATTGGCAGCACCATTGCTCTGTTATTTTCTTTCAAAGTGAATTTTGTGGCTTCGGCATCTGACCAATTGAGGTACACTTTAGAGCAAGTGGGCTTCACTCCATGTTGTCAATCAGCCACACACCAATTGCCACTGGCTCAGTAGGTAAGGGAGGGGAGAGGGGGGCTAAGCACGTTTGTCTTCCCGTTTTCCTTCAAACGTACTGTGGCTGTAATTAGTTCAAGAAGAAATGTAAACAGTGCCATTGTGGCGTCATCGTGCCACCTGGCATCCCAAATGCTTCTGTCATTTACTTGCATTTTGAGTCTGAACCCGACCCATGTAAAAACAAACAAAGGAATTCTTGACTCCATACCATGCTGCAAGAGGAAGCTGGTCAAAGACAGGTTCTGAGCATATACAAAACAGATAAGTGTGAAAAATGGAAACGCAGAAGTTTGATTTTGTTGTTTTAATTACAATTACGACGTCTCCACAATTTGCCCTGCAGCACAAGCGTCGTTATCCACATCCATGTGGCACCTGCCAGCGCCGCCTCTAGCACAGAGTGACATTTGAATCAAACAACATTGGCCTTTTATATTAGGATTCACATGTTTGATCTGTGCATGCTAGAGGCCAGACTTATTACGGACCATTATGGACCATTGTCACTTCAGAGAAGAGACAGAGAAGGGAGTGCCAACACCTTAAACTGTGCTGCATGGTATGGACCACTGAGCTCCCTCTCAGATTTATGGTAACCAAGAGATATCTTTTTAAACACCCTATTGATGTCAAGGAGCGTTGATGAGTGACGTCTGGAGTCAAGAGATATGTTTAAAGCTGGGTATTAACAGACTAACAGATGGAAAAATGCATTTCTCAATATTATTACATTGCATACTGAGTAGCATGGTAGCTTTCCCAAGGAAAATACTGGAGGAACATCAACCTGATTCAATGTCACTGCAAGCGGGAATCACTTGAAGTCAAAAAGGAGGGTATTACATAAACATTGTACACAGATTAGCTTTCTAGCCAAACAACCATATGTTTGGGAAATTCCTGGATCGGACAGTAGTTGACAGCCCAAAATCACAGTCCAAAACCAATAACTGAAAAGGACAGGGAACGACTTCCAACCTTTTACCACCCATTACTTACACTCACATCTGTTTCCCAGGCCTTAACACCAAGAGAAAACTAGAAATACTGAACATGTTTTTCCTCTGTCACATGGAAAAAAGGGTGAATATCAGGTCTGTTGTGTGATACTATTGTGCTGCCCACCGGTTGAAAATGAATTGAGTATGAGTGAGACATGAGAGTTGTCTAAAATGTCACTGTGTTCAAAGGTTTCCACAGAGCCTTACGTGCTATCGGGAAAAACACCTTCAGAGGCTGCACAGAGGAAAAAAGACATATCTTCAAAGAGCTTTCTGTGCCTGCTAGCAACGTTGTCAGACCCTCTTTTCAAAACATTCCCCAGTGCACAACTCACTTCTAGGGTTTCACCCACTCCCTCACCGCTCACTAAATACCATAGAGCACTTACTTGGCAACTAGATTAGCCTGCACGAGCAGAGAACTGAAGGGTGGGGGCAGGGGATGCTCATTTTGGTTGGAAACAGTAAAGGGGATTTCAGAAACATAATTCTCTACTTTTCATACATTTTCTTTTCATAAATTTATGCAGATATAGTGCAACATGTACCATGTTTTGGTGGAAGCGCTATAGAGCCAGGCCTAACTATGAATAACAAACTCTGCATAGGCTACTGGCAAGTCGAATGCCAATGCTAGCAAACCTGATGCACAATGCTGAGCACAGCATTAGTGCTGAGCCCAGCACTGGCACACCACTGTGCCAGGTATAACTCGTCCACACTGTATGGTATTCAGAAGGGATAACAAAATAAACTCCATCTCTGCAGCAGCAAAGGTAAGATTTTTTTTACCATTTTTTTTTTCTCATATCCCAAGTAAAAAAAGGCAGTTTTCGCCACATAGCCTCAAGATTCCACTACATTTTTACTGCTCCCTCGTGGATTGTCTTTGGCCAATGAAATCAAGCCATTTCCTGGTCACAGAGTTCAACAGCATGCTCCTTCACCTCAAACAGCTGCTTCCCTTCCTCCATCCCTCCCTTCTCTTCCTCCCTCTCTGTTTGTCTGTCTCTCATCCCCAAAGAGGCTGAGGCATACGCCTATGTTATGTTCACAGAACAAACACAAACATGATGCATGGCTGGATCACAAAGCACGCGGGGGAAATGAGCTTGGGAAGGAGTCCTCAAACTCAGGACAGAACTTGGGTCGTCATTGTTCATCTTTTATGCTGATATCTCATGGAAAGCCAGGACACAGACACACACATGCCACCAACAAACGTGTTTCAAGTAAAGGTGTAACTACATGCTTAAAGGATACACTTTTCCCCCAACCTAAGCATTTTTTATGTTTTTACCATTCAGAACCTTAAAACATAATATATTTTGTCACAAAGGAATGGCTTGTCACATTTCACCATTTAAAGTTTATTTGCCTTATTGGTACCATCTATTTGTGCCACTGGACTATAATGACATTTGTGGTGGTTGTGATAGCAGTAGGCAGGTACCACAAATGCATTAAGATCTTAAATACCAAGGCAATTCACAAAATAATGTCTGAATTGATCGCAAGCCTACCAGGGACAGAAAAAAAGGCCTGTGTTAAAAAAAATCAAAGAGACAAAAACATCAAAGGTAAGTGTTTAGCAGAAATGTCAGCAAACCACAAAATGTAATTATTTACACTTCTTTGGGACAAGAGAGGCACTCCCAGTGTACACGCAGCCCTATCTGAATTTATAAGTAATATTGAAATGTAACTGGAATATATTATTAAAAACTCAGTATAATTTGTTTGTTCAAAAAGCCCTGACAGACCAAACACTCACAGAAACAGTATGGTGTCGGTTTGACAAGTTCCACGATTTAGACTGTCTTATGTCAACAGTAGGTAACCTTAAAATTGTGTTAGACTACGCAGGAAGAAAGCCCTGCAATACAAACTTGGCATAGTGGAATCCTACATTTCTCTTGGTTAATTAAACAAAACCCCATCAGGATCCAACTACCTCAATAAACATATCAAAATGCTATGTGATAAAGAAACAAGTCCACTTGGTATTCAAGGATGGTTTCCAGTAGCTGACATTACTCTGTTGGATCAATTCTGAATTATATTAATGCAAGTCAGCATGAGAAGAGTTAAGGCTACCCAGGGTGCAACAATCTTAAATAACATGGTATTAGATATCATAAATCTAGATTCAGTCACAACCTCCTCCCCTGCTGACACAAGCAAATACAGTCATCAATAAAATAATCTGCTTAATACGTAATGAAGACATTAACCAAACATAGGGTTGTTGGTTGCTGTTAAATGTTATTTCACACTTTTTATATCTCTGTTGAATTGTCAACTGTGCAGGCATGAGTGTTATTTTTGCTAGAACAGCCTAGGCAGAGGAGAGAAATTATCTCTATGGCCATTTCTTATTCATGGCCATGATCTCACACTCCAAAAATAGGCCTCTGATCCACACCGGCTCTGTCCGCAGAGAGAGGAACTGAGTATAAAGTGACATCCAACCAGCTCATAGACAACAACAAACAAGGTAGGCTACACATTAGAAGAGGGCTGAATGCTGTGACATATACTTACGTAGGCCTTTCAGTAAGATCATTCTGATAAACTCATTTGGTCTACACCGCAGCAGACATGAGCTCAGCTGTTAGGCCGGGCGGACAGAAGGGTAAACTGACAAAATGGCTGGCTCCATGATGGAAGAATGGAGGCTTGCTGCACGTCTCTTCTAGGAACTGTAATTCCACACACCCTCATTGCATTCTGCATTATTCATTAGAACACAGAGGTCTGAAACAAGGCTGAGGTAGCCCTTGCACTCTGATCTGCCTAGACCCTAGATTAAGGATACATGGTTTTAGTCACGTTTTACAGATGTAAACCACTCAGTGGGCTGACATGGGGCCAGTGCCCAAGGACTCTGTGCTGTTCTACTGTTGTATTGTTTTGATGTTTGAATCAAAACAGTTTGGCTGGTCCTAGTACAAAACAATTCAGTTGCAACCATTGGTCCTGCAGTAGCTGAAAACTGACACTGTTGTCAAAGAGACCTGTCAATTAAATGACGACTGCCGTTATATTACGTTTACAGCACCCCAAAAATAACTGAACTGACTGAAATTCTACCCGTCCAATACTTTGATTCCAAAATGACTACAGCCTCCTAAGGTTTGCACACAGCACACAACTATACACTGTGTGCACAAGTGAGTATAAGGTTGTGATGTGATGTAGTGAGCGTGGGGAGCAGTGTGTTCAGTCTCCACGGCAGGAGAAGCAGCTGCCTTGAAGCTGAAGCGTGTAGCAGCAAAAAAGTGTCTTTTCAAAGCGTAGCCACAGTTTTGATCTCTTCTTTCTAATATTTGCCATGATCACTTTGCTGCTATGCGCTTCAGCTACAAGGAACCTGCTCCCCAACATGCTCTCCTGCCCCTATGCTTTTTACATTACCTCACAACCTTGCAGTCACTCGCACACACAGCTGAAGAGGGAAGAATGGAGAGCAAGTCAATTCAATAGTGCATTTTGTTCCATTATTTAAAAAAAAGGGCAGGAAGAATAATGGGAATTAATAACGAGAATTGATAAGGCAAGCGTGTTTCAATCTAATCGGTTCTGGAAACATTGGCACAGTTTCCTCAATGGCACCAAGCCTTCGGTTCCCCATCAGTCACCTGAACCACAATATTCTTTGAGAGAATACAGGCTAGTTAGCGACACTGGCTTCTTACAAACCCAGCCAACTTCACTTGACCCGAAAACATTGCTCCCCTCCCATATAGTGCTTGAAGGTGAGCCAAGCGATACATGACACAAACAATCATAACATAAGTTTCCCTCCCTCTGCTTCTGAAGCCCCCTATATACAGTACATTGCATAATCTAAAACATGTCTCTCTCCCTCCACAGCTGCACAAATTGCTGATGCAATCTTAACGGAACATTTCACCGCAGACCTTTCTTTGTTCCATCCATCCACAGAGTAGAATGAGATGAGAGGCTGTAAGCTTGTCTGTAAGTTTGTCTACTCTACCAGACAGCAGGTTGACATCGCTTTGAGGTTGAATATTTGATTCCAACTAGTGTGGCCAGTAGCTGAAAAAGTTTGTTTCACTCTCTGAGCTCCACGCACTGTTTATATAATGGACAGCTTCTGTAACCAAAGTACATGTTTTTGTGATGTTAGCATCAACAAAGCAGACCTTGCACATCCTCCACAGCACAAGAGAGTACTATGCCTGTTAGCACTGCATCCACCATACCACTCAGTCCAACTAAGAGGTTTCTAAATGCAAGTTGCCTTTCTTTGTGTTAGAATTATTGTTGTAGTCTATATCTCTACTATTATACTTTAATGTTTGAAGTCATTTGCATTTCATCCAGTAGAGGAAACTGTTTTATGCTACTGTAATTCTTGTACACTTCTGAGTGTCATTTGTATTTTAATTTTTGTCATTTTTTCCATAATATATGGAAAGATCTACATTTCCAATAATGCCGTCTACCTGGTATTTGTCATGGTGATCACATCTGCCACATGGTGATCACATCTGCCACACCTTGACAAGGCCTAATAAATTGAGCCTTGTCAAGGTGTAACAACCTTAGAAAAGTGGAAGTAAATTTTAAAAAGATGTGAATCCTAACTCGTTGAATAGCAAAGGTCATCGATTCTATACAACTAGATGAGTCATGAAAAGCAATGAACTGATGGAAAATTGATGTAATGGAGCTTTATTTTTCTTTCACTCATTCAAACTGGCCAACAGGTTATTCTTAGAAGCATCACAGTTATTGACAGCTTACACAGCGGCTAGGCTGTGGACAGGCAGTCTGCACTGCATCCATCTGTATAGATTACAGTACTCCACATTGAAAATTGTGTCCGGTGGAACTGTAAGCAACTGTCAATCCAGTTGGCAGAGTGCCTCATCCACCTCCACACAATACTGTCCACCAGGAGAGGGGAATCTTTCGCAATCTGATTGGACCAAACAGGTAGGAAGTACCAGGCATGTTCCTTTACCCAGTCTTTCACCATGGAGGAGCCATTCCAGGAAGAGCCTGTATGCAACCAAGAGGCATTGCCTATAGTAAGAGGTAGAACAGAGGAACAAAATCAGTAAACATGTAAATTAATCTGTATTCCACACTCACTACATTTTCAAGCCAGCTCTTATATGTTGGTGTAGCTTTCTTGAAGTTGTGAAAAAACCATGAAATGAAATGATCAGCCTACTTGATCAAAGAATATGTCACAATATTAATTGGGCAATAAATCAAATGTATTGGCCAGCTTTGATGACTCAAAATAATGCATGCTAAGCTATGAATGAAAAAGGTTTATCCATGTCAACTCATTGTAAAACCTGTGGTAGTCCAGCTGGCAGTTAGCCCATCAAAAACTTTTTGTGAATTTTGAATTGCAACGTATTTTAGTTAGCACAATAAAATTACAACTGTCTTAACATCCCATATTAGCCAGCAAATTCATTTCTGGCTATACATGATAGTGCATAATCAATATGCTCATATGTAGGTGGTGATGGTGATTTGAAAGCTGGCAGAGAGCAGCTACACAGGCTAGCCAAATTGCTACATCTAACATATACATTTGTGTTAGTAATGATTTTAATATAGCAAATGAACACACTGTCTAACCATGGTGAGAAATTCACACACAAATTGTACTGGACAAGATTTAGGTTAACATTAGCGACAACAAAACACGCTATCTATATTTTGGTATCCTAGTGTGAAAATATTTTCTTATTTGTACTTACTTGGTAGTCATTGTTCCTCCGGGCCTTGCAGGTCTAGGTCTCCTACGGCAGTTTAGCTTGAGGATCGTGAAAAATGTTCCCAAGACAGCTCTGTTCATATACGGTTCAAAACTTTGATGTGAGACAGACAGACTCTTCCCTCTTCATCCTTTTCTTCATCTGTCATTGATGCCAATAGAAACTGAGCACAGACCCATTCATTACAACAGACACTGTCTATCTCCATTGCCATTGTAGAGCAGTCGCCACCAAAACACCACCAGTCACGTTTAATCGAGGTGGCCCAGCAGCATCAGTGGAAGTGCTTCTTCTCCAGCGGCGAGAGTTGCTGCTTCTCGTCTTTCCTTTCCTTATAGGCCTATACAATTCAAGAAGCTCACCAAATGTAATGTCATCCAGTGTATCGTCATCTCTCATACTGGAAGTCATTAATTTCTGGATATTGGCTAAAGACGGCTGGCTGTAGAGGGACAAGTAGTTCAGGCTACTACCATACATCTCTGAATCTCTGTACCAACTACTGATAGTTTGAGGTCAACGCCCTCCCTTAGGGCGAGGAGAAGAAAATTCAAATTTCCAACCTGTTGCAGTTCTCCCCCAACAGCCAGAGGAAGGAGGATTATTTCATTTTGATGTAAAACCTCTTCCAAATTCAGATACTGCGATGGCAAGCTAAATGTTATTTTGTGGTGGAATTTCCCTTTAAAATGTGAGCTAGAACAGATCGGCACAGTTGACAGATGTTAAACTGAGAGAAAAACATCCAAAAGCCAATGCACAGCTCGTTTCAGCAATCGCTTCCATCCTTCTCTGTCTCTTGAGTGTTGTTTGCAAGCTGCCGGTGCATCACAGCCAATGCATCACAGTACATTGCAACAAATTTGATAGATCAACTACAAAATGACAATATTCTGATCCATGTTCTAAGATGTTTACATAAATTTAAACAGAAAAACTGTTATTTAGCTGGTGTGCATAAAAACCTTGCTTAAATGGCTATGCCAAGGGATGTCTAGGGAAATTCCCATAAGACCAAACAAGTAACCTGCTCTCCTCATTTTGTTTCCCACTTATCGTCCCTCCTTCCATCCCTTCAACCATATGTTAACCTAGTTATTCCCTCCTGTGTGAACAACAAATCTCCTATCTGTCTTACTGAGGCACCAGGACACAGACTCAGAAAAGTAAAAATTAGCTCAAACTCAAATCATATTGCAGGAAAGTACCACACATGCTATATAAAGGTTGTTATTTCTCCCTATTCTAAATGGATTTTTGAAGTTTTACAACTGACACAATGAGCATGGACAGAAGAAGTTGTTAATTTGACCCCCAGACATCCAAACAAATTGGACAACCAAACGCGCATTATGAACAAGAATGTGTAGATAGATGCAAAAACATGTAAGGGTTCTTCAAGTCAATATCGCAAAATAAGTCCCAACAGGGTGAATCAAGACACTGATGCGAATCAGATATTATCCCGTTTAGCCTATTACACTGCTAATTACCAAAAACAAGCAGGCAGGACTGTCTGCAGCAACCAAGGAGTAACATCTTTGCTATAATAAGTGAAACATTTGTGTAGTCTGTTATGTGAAATAGAAGTCTGCTTTTCAGAAATAACAGCCCTCAGAATGCGTTCTTTGGCCTTGGCTGGAGTTATACAATAACCAATACAATCCCTTTACTAATGGTATTCATAGAACCTATTCCAATAGAGTTAAGGAGGCACTGGTATGGGGTCCTGTGATCAGTTGTGCTCTACGGTGGGGGAGGTACACCAAAGATGCATGGAAAATCTGGCTTAGCATGGCACTTTTTCTGAGCTAAATCCTGAGTAGGCCCCAAACGAGCTGAAGAGGATGGTGGTGTTAAGTGTGTCTTATTCACTGTGTCAGGATCACATACATATGTATGCACACTGACAAAAAAACATCTGCCTCTTACACATTTTACAAAAGCTCAACACAGATAGATCTCAACACAGATACTGTGCCCTAATGAACCTCAGATTCCTCTTCCTGAACATTCAGACTAAGGCTATACTGAGAGTGAGTGTAACTTAAATTTAGGTTAAATAACTCATGACTACAAGTAGAAATCTTTATTATTTGTACTTTGGTATAAGCACGTGCCTCATATTGTCCCTAAAATTAACATATGGTATTAATGAACAGGAAGATGCCAACTAACTAGTCAGTCAAACTAAGATTATCTACTCTTGCCTAAAGCTTCAGACTATGAGTGGGGGAAACCATAGCAATTCTGCCCAATCGACATCCTCTATGAGTAAAACCACAAGTATGTCACCTTCACAATCACCTGTATAGAAGAAGTAGCCGTGAAAAAAACAGGACTTGGCAGAAATGTTGTGCATCTCCTGGAGCCATCATAATGGGATCGCTGAACAACTACTTTAGTATTGACTGGGAGTTACTGGGGATAAACAGCAACATTTTAAATTTGGAGAAATTTGCAATATTATAAATTTAACAGGAACCAATTTAAACACCATTATGAAGTATGGGGCTGTGTGTTGAAAAGATGTGCGCATAGTCCATGCCGTTAATAAACCTGCAGGCTTTTCAATTGACCTGAATTTACCCATTTGGGCAAGAACCCTTGCCCTCAGAGAAGTACACAGGGGCTAATTTCAGACACATTTCAAGTCAAAGCATATCTTTGTTTCCTTGCACAACTCTATGGAAACTCTATGACAGATGTCAGACACATGATTTTAGGTCCAGCTTGCTGAGTAACTTTTTTATGTAAGGGAACAAAATTCTTCCAATGAGACACTTTGCAGTTCTAGGAGAGACATAAATGTAGGCTATCAAGAACAGGAAAGAACGAGGCTACTTACGGATATGAACACTTTTGGTAAACAGCCCTTGGCTTACTGAACAAGCAGAGTCTCTGCTAAGCCTACTTTTTACCAGAACACATAGCAAACAGAGCAAGCTATCAACAGCCGACTGCATGGCCTCCAGTCATCAAGGATGCCGTTTTCAAGGTTAAGTGTGACTTCAGTTCTTTGGACCCATCAGTTCTGAAAAGAACAACGCTGCCACAGAGTTCCTGGAATATGAAGCTGAGCTTGGAATTTGAAGCACTATCTGAGCTTTTTATTTCCTCCGTCATTATTTCTCAACCACCAAGCTACCAACTCAGACAGGTATGCTAGAAAGGCAGGTAGTCATTTTGAAGCAATGGTTTCAGTTATACACTATGTAGGCCTAGTGAACTGCAGTGGCCCACTCCGGCACATTCATTAATGTCACAAGATTTACAATCTATCTACCATGACACACTGGCAATAGCTCACACTTAAATGCACAGCAATCTAAATTAGTACACATAATGTAATTCAAGGTTGCCGGTGTCAAAAATATCTGCAACTTTGCAGGATGGTTGCCAAAGATTTCTCTACAGGAATAGGGCATGCACATGAGACCCGCTGGCACCTAATATCTGTGTGTGAGAAGCACAGATGTAGGCTATCTTTCTTTGTCTCTCTTCAACATGAACTTGGATTGATTAAAAATTAGCTTGTAGTAAGTGAGCACAAGTTTAATTTGAGATGTCCATGAAAACCTTGAGACAATCGCTTCCTTTTCATATTCAACACATGAAGTAAAAAAAAAAGTCAAAACTCTGATCTTGTTAATAAAATAATTTCAATCTTTTTGACTCTTAAGATTGGGTTAATATGTAACTATATAATTATATTCACTGGAATAAGGAACCTGAAGTGGTTTAACAAATTAAGGGAAGAAATGTCAACATCTATCGTGAGGAGAATCACTGGGGGCTCCAAAGTTTGAAATAATAAAGTTATATATGTACTAAAAGAGGACTGTAAATTAAGACAGGATTAAGTTGCCTTGTTCCACTTGTAGCACTTCATGCGATTGGCTGTGTTTACTCTGCTGCCAACACCAGTATGCTGAGAACTGGCCTTGATGAATGATTGATGAGCTTGCTTAGCAAACTGAAAGATGACTTGCTAATGCTAGCTACCTGAAGAGAAATACTTTGGCCATGCAAACACCTAGAAACACAGATCACCCCACTAAACCCAGAGAAAGACACAGTTCCAAGAAAAAAAAAAGACGCACATGCACTCACATACGCACAAATCTGAGTTTCTCAGCATCTGGGCATAAGAAATTTTTCGGCAGCACTCAAGTACAGTTAAAGACGTGGTTATTATAAAATAGCCTAACCAGAGTCCTGAGTGAACCTGAGATAATGAAGCCAAAAAAATAAGTGACCACCACAACAAAAGGTCAGAAAAGACTGGCCCTGTTTTCCACCCCTGGCCACCACAGCTTGTGGTTTACTTAGAGGTATTGGTCGTCTGCGGATAATCTAAACCTAGAACTTTGGATGACGTCCATGTTGAACTGTTGCAAAACAGCAGGGACGTATTTTAAGAGACTGTGTGCAAATACAATACATTTCAATTTCAGAATGACTGCTGCAGTAAAATGAGTGGTACATAGTAAAATATAAAATGAATAAAAAGGAGTGGCACCAAGAGAGGTAATTAACTTTAAACCAAAGCAACAAAGCCATTCTACAGTTGTAGCAAGTTTGGCTGCATAGTACAACAGAAAAAGAATGGCCCACAGTCTGGATGCCAGGGCATAATAAATGTTTGTGTCTCATTGGCATTTCAGCTACAATCTGAAGCCCACAATTACGAGGTTCAGACTCAACAAACAGACATTAGAAAAGAGAAGGCTGCGGGAGCCAATGGGTGACCAGTCACTGTGTTTGAAGAGAGGGAATTAGTAAACTAATTAAAAAGCACCACTACCAAAAATGGCTCAAGATTTTCAAAGGCGGAATTTCAAAACAGCACAAACTAAATTAAATCTGAGAGCACAATAAAAGATAAAAAAGATTTGAAAATTGAGTTAAAGGAGAATACCAGTGTCATTTTAGAGTTATAGCCCATTTACTACCATCTGTGTCTAGTTTACATTTCCCTCGATTATTCTGAAATGCACATTGTATGTAATTAGATTTACATCAAATTTTACTTGTTTACTCGTTTTTAAAATACAAACTTTATGGTGTCAAACCTAGCTTGAAATTAAAGAGTAACTAAACCCCACCTAAATCTGTAGGAAATCAAGCTCTGATATCTCTGACAAAGCTGAATACTAAGAATAAAGGAGAGGGGCAACCTAGACAACTGGCACAAACTTATAAAAAATATAAAAGACTGGTATCCTTTAAGAAGATGAGGCAATCAAAATATCAACACATTCACTCACTGGTCAACACAGGCTACATTTAGGGCTGTGCACACTGCCCCAACACACAAAAACAAACATGAAATACAAAAAGCAAAACAGCTGACGTTAGAGCTGGTTGACCTTGAACAAGTAAGTGAGAGCTCTCTAGCATTTCACTCTGCCCCTATTTCATTCTGGCTGCCTATGCGCTTCACCATCTATAGAAGTCAAAGCACACTGGCCACCTTCCCATTAGCTATTTTAAGCACCCCTTCACTCTACGCCCCAGCAACGCTGTTCCCTCACAGTGTGTTTTGGGTGCTCCTCTCTGTGAGGGGGTACTAACTGCAGAGGGCCAGAATTCCTATGAAGTGTGCACCTGTACTCAAACTGCTTTTTTTACGGACGGAAAATCACATCATCAAAGTAGTACCAAAAATACACTTAAATAAAAACTTCAGAGAAATCCATCTAGATGCCCTTCCACTCACAGCCTATTATAAGTGTTGTTGTACCTAAACTTGTGATTGGCAAAACAGAAATGTGAAGTAGGTACATATTTGTGTGCATTGGCATCAGCAACATTCCAGACAGAACTCAACAAAACCTTTCCACAGAACGCTTTTTGGATCGGAATGACTTTTTCCACAGAGACTGGCTCAGCTGGTTAAACACATGGTGGTTACACTCAAAGGGACATTAAGTAATTTATAACTTTTATCAACCTCTAATGGCCACCAAGGAATCTGTGGCACGGCTTACGGTAGCCAGTATTTGACACAAATAATAGTAAAAGTCCCATTTTCACAATAGAACGAGTAGGCTAACCAATAAGAGCATAGACCCAACAGAAACATCTAGTGACGAGATAATAGTCTACATCAATAGGCAAAATAATGCTGCTTTGTCATTAGCTTTTTAGCTTGAGAACAAAATGTGTTTTGCCACCCAAGTCGCTGACTCGTACCATCCTCCATCTTTGAGTGCTTGAACATGGGGGGCGGGCAGTACGGGACAGAAAGTGATGCGAGTGATGCGAGTGAGTATTGTGCTATGGGACAGTAAAAATCTTATTTGATGCACCTTTAATGGACTCTAGCAAAGTGAAATGCAACCAGGGCAATGCAATATTGAAAGAGTCCATTTTCAACACAGCTAGCATTGTCCATGAGGACTCCTGACTTTACCACAAGTGATTTAATATTAGATGCTGACAACCCAATGTTCTTTATCATCACTTTCTTGCTACTACTTAGTTTAGACAATGGCGTTAACATTGTGAGCTGACATCAAAACGTTAACCTTAGCCTTGCACAGGCAGAAATGTATCGACATTTAGCGAACACAGTGCTGAACCAAAGTGGGACTAAGAACGAGCCAACATGAAATTTATCATAATTAATATTATTAAAGCCAAAATTAAGTCCTGTCCTTTTTATTAACACTGGTCTACACACCTATGCCTAATTAAAGGATAAGGCCGTTGTTTTTTAATGCATTGCTTACTGTCAACAAATCCTATGAAAATAACAAAATCAACAATGCGTTTGCTCTTCTCCCGTTACTTTCTGACTTCCCACGTACCGTTTTTAGCCGTCAACCCAGAAGTCATTGGCTCCAATTGTAAGCTAAAAACCTTGAAATACAGCTCACAAAGTTTCAATTTTAAAAATCGCTAACTGTTACCACGAAAAGTCAAGCTATTGTAGTTATTACCAAATCAAATTCAAATGGGAACAAATTCTTCATTACGCCGGGGACTATTTTCGGTGCTACGGAACTACTTTCCTGAGATCGCAAAGTGTTTACAGCCGGCTTATTAAGTTGTTTGAGGAAAAAGTTGGCTGGCCTGGTGCATCGTGATGATGAAATATGCTGCCCAGAGCAACAGCATGGCTCTTTGACGTGTTTTTAATTGTTTTTTTAATACAATGGAGTTCTATGGCTGCTGGGACATGGCTGCATTGGGCACCGGCTACATGGACGAGATTTGCTGGCAAAACAAAATCATTGCTGATTTTGTTATTTTCATAGGATTTGTTGACGGTAAGCAATGCATTAAAAAACACCGGCCTTATCCTTTAATTGCTAAATTGTTTTACAATTAGATATTAATAGCTATATAGATACACATTTTCTAAGGTAATATTTTGACGTGTAGGCTATATATTTGTAGAGGCAATTAGTGGGCAAATCTGTTAAAAATTCACCAAGTATTAAAAAGGTATTGTTCGATATTAGCACTGAATTCAAGGTACCAAAATCAGTATCGGTACTGAAAATTGTAAAACAATATCCAGCCCTAATTTTAACTGATGGAAACAGGTTTCTACCTCATTGTTCAGCTAATGACATCAAGAATGATTTCATGGCGAGCCTACAATACTCTTCTTCATAATGTCTTTTCCTAGAAATCCTAGACTTCTAGGAAAAGAAGTCTACTTTCTCTTATTGCTTCTTTTTCGTATAATGTGTTGCACATTTTTATACCTTCCTGTAAATCAATTGCCCTCTGGGATTAAAATAAAGAACTGAACTGAACCGAACTGAACTTCCCAAGAGATAGTGGCAGGTGCCTCCCTATGCGTATCAGATTGTAATGGAGGAAAGATTGCCATGGACAAAAACGTCACATTAGTTTTAACCATATAGCAGTTGAGACTATACCATTCAACAGCTTCAAGTAATTAAGACAGTGAGCATGTTGTGAGTTCTTAAACTTAATTAATATGGCTTGTTGTTGTGTACATGATAGTTTTCCCGTGGCCTTTTGAAATGACATTTGGTTGAATATAAATCTTCATTGAGCCCGCTCCTCTGACACAATTCAAACTCGTACCCAGACCTTATCATCATTCTGCATGTCCCTCTCAAAACATACTGTTGTAAATTGTATCATAAGAAATAAAACGGTTTAGGAGGCTTGTGAGAATGTGTTGGTCGCCAAAGCTTGTGGTAGACAGAGCTGACAAATAGAGTTGAAGCAGCTGCACAGTTAACTTCCTCCCCCACAAAAGTACAGCATAGGACGACAGTTCTATTTTGAGTAACTTCCTGAAACATGCCATGGTGCATTTACCAGAAGTGAGTGAAAGCAGGCCTCTGTATCCTGTGTTTTCAGCATGGGCCATGGATTCAGGGTGATATTCTGTGTTTTACAATGCACTTTAAAGGAATAGTTCACCCAAAAATAAAAAAAACTATCATCTATTCACCCTAATGTCAGCTGAAACACTGGTGAAGTTTGTATGTCTGTGTTTTTGGAACTCTAAAGAAACGGTCTCCATGCTATGAAGCTGTGCCAACTAGCTCGCCGTGTGTTCTATTAATATATAACAAAATTTCTATCAAACTTTTTGGGCGAACTATTCCTTTAACTTGGCCATTATGTTTTCAAGTATTAAAATCAGATGGAGAAACAACTTAACTTATGAAAGACAAATGGAAGTCATACATTCAATTAAAAATACAGATCATTCAATTAAAAAACAAGACTAAGAGTCTAACAGCCCCACGACATTGAATTTTGTGGTAGCGTCTTTGCTGAGAATCAAACTCAGGTCTCCCGCTTGAGAGTCTGAAATCTAACTCCCTGCGGGCCACGTGACCCATAAAGTGGTGAACAGAGCGAGTGACCGCCCGGCCGACAATACCATCCATACAGCCCCTGCTGTCACGGGGCTAAAAATAATAAAATATGATACCAACCAAGTGTAATGCCACATACACACAAAATTGCCTGGTGAATGTGTGAGATGTAGCCTAAAGAGAATGAATGATGATTGCAGTGTCATTGAGAAGTGTATTTTTTTCTACTGTTCCCAAAGAACTACAGCCAAAGAATAGGTCAAAGCAAGTGTTTGCTTCTCACCTCAGTCAGAAATCTATAGTGACTGCAAACAGAGAGACAGAAAAAACCATCTATTTGCATGTGTTCCCTGCATAGCATACTGCTTCACTGGCTCCCTGTGCAGGCAGTGAGAATTATTCAAATGCCATGTAAATGCCCCTCACTAAAACAGATAGCATTGACCTGAATGTGGCTCATAAATCCTACTCCATCCTCCACAGCCTCAGAAACCAAGCCTCAAGACAAAAAGCCATAACAATCTGTACCAGGAGATCAAGTGACATCACCACTGGACTGTTCGTCTTGTCTTCAACTCAAGAAATTGATTCCCATTTCAATCCAAGGCACTTTATTTGCCAAGTGCATCAAATGCATAGCAATTTGTCCTTGTGGCACTGGTGCAGAGGCATATCAACAACTTACAGTTCTTGCTACCAGTATTGGTTCTAATGGATGAAACTTCCCTGCAGCATTTAGGCTTACAGGAAGGATGCCTCCTAGAATAAATTTGCCTCACTCAGCTACATTTGCGAAATAAGATGCTATCAGACATCCATAACACTAAATCTTCCCAGGCTGTCATACAGAATCTAGATCTGTTCTTAGAAGCAAATTCGGAATTCCTGATAAAGACATCAAAAGACAAAGTCTGGAGTTGCTTCTCAGAGTATTAGATACCGACTATGAATGGCATTTTCAACTTTTTTGACATGAATTTTAGAGTCGGATCAAGTAATCAAAATTAGTTCTTTTTATACGTAGCCACGCCAATACGTCGCAATATTGGTAAATATAGATATGCTCCCAGGCCCATCTGAATAAGGCAACAATAGCTAAAGAAAATCATACCAATAGGCGTGATTCGATTTGAAAGAAGTCCTAGGACAAAATCACAACGCTAGCTTAAGCCTAGTTCATGTGAACGAAAACAAGCATAATATGTTGTCGGGTAAGGACAATCTGTAAACCACTTAGCTCATGCTAGAAAACTCACCTGGTGGGCATGGAGGTAGCAAGAATGGCAAAGTACTGTTTGGCCAGGACACAAAGTCTCTTGAAATCACTTTTGTTCCTCTGCCACCACTAGAGTGCATTTCGGCTGGGTGGGATGCATGGCATGTTTTATTAAACTTCTATCTATCTTTTGCTCTGCATCCATAGTGCATTAGCCTTCCCTGGAAGAGTGTTGATAAATCGCTGTGGCACTTTCAAGGTTGGGCTCTCCGTCATTCATGTCAGCTTCCAGGGTCTCAGCTACTTCTATAACCCTATCACATCACCCACAACCCTAATCCCAAAATCCCAAAATCATTAGCCATAATTATCTTACAAAGGGACCCCTAACTAGTGTATTTTAGGCAGGACTTGGCTTTTTATTATACCAATTTTAAATTGTGCATTTTCCATTCTAAAAAATATTCAGATGTCAAAAGTCTATTTCAACATCCATTTTGGGTGATGGAGTACTAAATCAGGCAATAGAGTGGGGTAGTGATTCGAGAAATCATCCTATAACCAGAGGGTCACAAGTTCAAACCCTGCAACAGCCAACTTGTCCATCAAAGTGTCCTCGAGCAAGACACTGAACCCCTACTTACTCTCTGTAAGTCACTCTGGATGAGAGAGTCAGCTAAATGCCTAAAATGTAAAGTAAAATGCAAAACGGATCCCTTGCTAGGGGACTAGTACGACTATGAAGAATTAGCCTGAACTCTTTATATTCACTCACCCTGAGAGGATGCTACATTTACAGATACTCACATATAAAAGTGTTGTTTATAGCTCAGTCCTTTATATAACTCAATTTATCATAAGGATAGGAATAAGACACACAGAGAGCTCCAAGTGATAAAGTCTAGCCTGTGGATCATAAATTACAAGGGTCAAGTCAAAATGACATGACCATTATATAAAACCTTCTATAGGCCTGTTGTGATAGGAGAGATAGTAGTGAGAGGAATAACAAGGGAGTCAGTAGGAGTGGTTGCTGCTGGGTGAAGTAGCATGGCTCCATCAGATTATACCTTCAAATGGGAGTATAATCTGGAAGATAGCATCAAGATTAAGAAAGCACACCTTGCCTTACTAAAACAGCAAGGCAAAACAGCCGCTTTATCTGACAACTACTAGGAATTAGGGCTGAAACAATTCCTCGAGAAACTCGAGTAACTCGATTACTAAAAATCATCGATGCAAATTCTTTGCATCGAAGCTTCGTTTAATCCATATAACTATATACACACTCAGTGTTTCGCACGGATGATTATTACTGTTGCACAACGCGCTGGAGAAAGAGAGAAAATAGCGAGGGGCGAAGAGAAGAGACAGGCCAGAGAAAACGACAGAAAACGACAGAAAGTGTCCAAAGTTTCGGATCCAGTGTTGCCAACTTGGTGACTTTGTCGCTAGACTTAGCGACTTTTCAGACCCCCCTGGCGACTTTATTTCTCAAAAGCGACTAGCGACAAATCTGCCGACTTTTTCTGACCATGGGAAGCAATGTTAATGTGTTGAATCCCAAAGCATTTGGCAATAAATTGGTTCGGCTGATGCCGGTTTTCTCTACTTGCTTGTCTAATCCAGAGAGGTCTGACGGTCACAGCGCTTCCCACACACAGCGTAGCTCCTTCCCTCCGCTGAGAGCAGGGACTGTAGGATAGGGTCCACTTGTAATTGCTACCGGCGTACGCCGAAACTGGCCGGGTGGGCGGAGTCAGCACTTAATATTAAAACGGGATGAGATGAAGGCTAGTAAAGAATACACGTTAATTATGGCGATATGTAATGGCTAGTTAAGAACGTAAATCAATATGGTGGCTAGTTATGATGTCCCTAAGTTAGCTAAGTTTTGCTCAAGAAAATAACCACAGAAAATAAAATGCTGCAGTCAATTTGTGAAAGCCTGAGCTTCATTCATGTTATTATTATGATAGTCACACACATACACACACACACACACACACCCACACACACACCCACACACACACACACCTACTCCCCTCACAGTGATGCATAAAATACCCCAGAAAGCAAAATATCAGGTGGTGTAAGTAGCAATTGGAGCCTAAAATGCACCAGTCCAATACAGCAGGTATATTCAGTTTAGTTTGATTGCAGTGAGTAGGGTCAGCAGGTGTAGGGCAACCCTTCAACATAGTAAATAAATGTACATTAGCCAGTCTTATGAACTTGTATGATATTTAGGCCTAGTAATAAATATCAATAATAATTATTATTTCACCTCGTTTTCAGTAAATCACAGTGTCGTATGGACAGCTTCGTGCGGACAGCTTTTCTCTTTTGTATATTTACTATTGCTCTTTAATAAAGCAAAAGTATTTCTTATCCGATTACTCGATTAATCGATGGAATAATCGGTAGAATACTCGATTACTAAAATAATCGATAGCTGCAGCCCTACTAGGAATACATAAAATGTGCAGCAAAGGTCAAAGTGCCTTGCATTTACAATACTGCATCCAGGCTAAATTATTAAAGTCAAGCATAGCTGAAACACAACACACTTAATGTCTTCAGGAATAAGCAGTGCCGGAATAACAAATAAAGGTCCACCATACTCCACCAAATATGACATACTGAGATTGCTCGAACACAAGCATTTGCTGGTTGGTCTTGTTTGTTTGTATTATGAGGATCATGTTGATTAAACCTGTATTTTGAGTTATGCCGTGATGAAAAAGTATCTGAAAGTTTGTTTTGCATGTTAAATTCCTATTCTTCAATACATTTCAAATCAATAATCCATATCTACACTAAAAAATGAAATCCCAGATTGGGTTTTAAACAGATTATCCAAATTGTAGAATAAAGATATAAAATCGAGACACACAGAGAGAGAGAGACATTGCGTGTGTGTGTATCCGCGAGTATGCACACGTGTCAAAACCTCTAACGCCTTGAGATGACATATGGCACAAAGCTGGAATTGGATGACGCACATGAATTTAAGCCGTACCAGTCGTCAGTCTGACCAAGGCTGACCTTTCAAATCTTTCTCTCTTCTGAGCCAGAAGACATCTCTGGACCAGGAAATAGAGGAGTGTTGGTGTGGATGCATTCCCGTGAAAACAAAAATGTGCACGAGGTAGCCTGTATCCATGTGGTGCTTCAGACACTGACAAAAATACTGCCCGTCCCTTTTAACTAATAGAACCCACAAGACTTTTTTCTTAAACTAAAACACTGCAATAATATGAAATATTCCGACCAATGATCCTTACACTTCGAGACAAATGAGTTTATATTTATTTAATGATGCATAACATCGTAGCTTGACTGCAAATGCGACAGTCCACAAAGTGTAGGCTCCTTTTTGCATGAAAAATATTTTTCCTCCAGTGTGATGCAAGAGTTTATCCATGTTTGTCAATGACCAACCTCAGCAAAGATGAATACATTACTTTGTGTGTATTACTGAGAGAAATGACACTCTAGCAGCCGTCTCTCTCTCCATTTTGCTCACTCTGCATAGAGCCAAGACAGACAATTTTAACTATGACAAGCTGTGGTTAGCTACAAGCATCCATCCTCATGCAAAGTTGACTGATGATACTCTTTGAGACCATGGAAAACAGAACTGCCAGATCCACTGTAAGTATAGATTGACTGAGCAACAGTTATTCCAAACAGACAGATGCTGGTGCAGGCAGAAGCCTAAACGGAGTAATGCGGTGTTATGGCTTTATTTGGTTTAGCCAGAAACAGAGCTTTTAGTCATAGCAACACAACTTAATCATGTCACCATGTAAGGAGATAGACAGCAGTTCTGAAAACGTTACACGTATGTCATAACCTCAAGTTAGTAGCTAGCGTGTATATCTCCCACAACGTGTGCTGTGCCGAAACCATTTACTGTTGATGGAGGGCGGCTTTCCGACCACCGAAAAAACAGAAAAAAAACTCATTGTAAATCACCTTTGGTGCACAAAGGCCCACTTAACATCTTCCTCATCTCACAAACAGTCTCTCTGTGCACCGAGTAGAGGTACAAACCAGACACTGAACTGGGTCACTCCTGCCTCTTACATAACAGTTGATACCATTTCAGGCCTGTTTCTCTAATCCAAAACTAAAGCACTCATAGGATGCTGCCAAGGGTAATTTGTCCAGCAGGTTTTCCAAGTGCACATCCAAGAACATCAGAAACACAGACATTCTTCTAACATAAACATAAGAAAACTACTGACATGTTATACATCAGAGCTGGTAAGAGCGTCATGTTTGGAATGGCGTTCAACAATTTCTTACAGAGATGTCTCTCCCAATCTTTCTTGATATTTACTCAAACTGCCCATAGTATGCATTAGAGTAAGCCTTCAAATATTTGCCTATCCAGTTTTCTGCCCATAAGGACATCTCTGTAAATCCTTTCGACTCCTGAGGCCAAGCCCGCCACTCCCTGAATGCAAACAATGGCAGAGATGTTCACAATTTCATACAGACAGACATCGATTTTTCTCATTGTGTCGAAGTCTGTTTTCACAACACCATTTCCTTTCCCAGGCAGCAGGGACATGAACAGTCTATCCCCTGCTATTAAACACTGAAGGGTCACATTTTTTCAGAGTTTGTGGTATGTGGCTCCTGAGTGGGCAGGATGTTGTGCAGTATGGGAGACATTTCCTTGTTTTGCCTCAGGAAGGACATTTTTTTTTAACCTGACTTCATTTGTGGTCTGGACAGCAGCAAAGAGTCTAGTTTTAAATGCAATGAACTCAAATATGCTTTGTTAAAAAAACAAAAAGTACTCACCTATAGTACCGAGACTGGAGGTACGTGGAGCACACTGCTTTGGACACATGACTGGCTGAGCCAAAGTCTATCACCTTCACCCTGTAGGGTTGCCTCACAGGGTCCACCAGCATTATGTTCTCAGGCTTGAGGTCTGCGTGGATCAGGCCCATGCTCTTCAGCTTTCTCAGAGCCGTGGCCACCTGCTGCAGCACAGGTCTGATCACTTTCAGGGGCAGCGGGCTGAACTTGTTCTGCTTCAGAAAATCATACAGGTTCTGCTCAAGCATCTCGAACACCAGGCAGGTGTGGCTGCGGTGTTGGAAGCATTCGAATGCTCGCACCAGGTTGTGCTCATCTGCATTCTCCCCACTCAGACGGGCCAGGATGCCCACCTCGATCTGACCCTGCCGTGCATATGACGGGTGGTTCTTCAGGATCTTCACAGCCACCACCTCGCCTGTGCCCCTCTTCCAGCACTTTACAACCTGGCCAAATGTGCCACGTCCCAAGAAATCCAGCACCTCATAGGTATTCTTCATGGAGCACAGGACTTCATGCTGTACTAGCTGATAGTCCCCATCCCCTCCTCCTGATCCCCCTGCAGCACCTGCACCCCCAGCACCCTGTTTGGAGGGGCCCCCACCGGCTCCTACGGCCGTGGGCGCAGTCACGGCCGTGTTCCCCACATTCGTCGTTTGCAACATGGCAGGCAACATGGACAGTTCCTCCACTATCTGCATGGCGCTCCCTCGGTTATCCAGCTCCTCACTTTTACGTTTCAGCCCACATCGCTGAGAGCTGTCGGCTGAGTTAAAACCTCCACAGTCCTCCTCTTCCCTGTCACCCTCTTCCTCCCCACCTCCCCCGCCTCCTCCTCTGCAGCCCTCTCCCCTTCCCCCTCCTCCTGCCCCTGTTGCTCCACTGCTGCCCCCCCTTGCTGTGTCCGTCCGCTGCTGCCCCTTGCCCTGCGAGGGGACAACCCCTGCGTCCTGACGCTGCTGGGCCGCAGCTGGGCCTGCTCCTCCTTCTCTTTTACTGGGCTGTTCTCTCTGTACGCCGCGCACCACCACCGTCTGCACCGGGTACTCTTGTCGGCCACGCACTTTCACGCCCACTGCCAAGTCTCGGTTCACAAACGAGTGGGCTTGTTTTGTTGGGTGCGCAATGCCAAGGGTTCTGCTGTTCAGATAAGTCCGCGGGTGGGCCCTCTCATGGTACACACAGCTGCTGGGCTCAACTTTGAGTTTCTTCACACTGCAAAAGGCACTTGTCTGGGTTTGATAAATGTGTGGTGGGTAGACCAAGACTTGTGAGGCCATACCTGCACAGAAAGAGAATGAAACAAAAGTGGATCATTAGTCTGCATCCTCAAATGCATTATTGTACTACTCTGAGCATCGGACACCTTACTCAATTGCATGTCTAAAAGGTACAGTATGGTTAGCTTTGAACAGAGATGTCAACAATTTAAAGATCAGCCTGACAATGTCCCGAAAAAACATTTTATTGAGGTAGATAACCTATGGATTAGTCAACATCTACATCAACATCTTTGTTTCCCATTTTTTAGTTGGGCCTCAACTACTCTAATTTGTGTAGCATAATAATCCTATGCTATCGTCTTAACACAGAATGTCTCAAGGATCACAGCTTAATCTAAGTCACAACATGTTACATTGCAGTGTGCCATTTTTCAGAAAATGCTGGAAAAGTATTGTGGGAAAGGGTGATAAATCACATTCGTACTTTGTAAATGTTGTATGAGCTATTGCATTACATAGCTACAAAATTTTCTGCGACACTGCCCAGCTATTACCACGTCATGAACTGAAAAAAAGAAAAACGGTCCAGATTTCCCAGTGTTTATTTACTAAGGGCAAGGGTGACGCTAAGTGTATTACTGTGAGTCAAAAACAACTGAAAAAGTCCACCAATCTCGACATGATCTTTTAACTACTCCCTTGATGACATCACAGCTGGTCTTAACCCTCTAACCCCCTCCAATGGTCATACGTCCAAAACGGACCAGGGCAAGACAACATGTTCCAGCGGAGTGCTTGACAACACCCTCACCATTCTGCCCTATCCACTGCAGCCCCCCCCCACACACACACACACACCTCCACATAGTAGATGACTAACTTCTCAAAGGTTTGCCTGACCTTTTCCTGCCGTTTCCATGCATCCCACTGCAGGTCTCTAGGCAACCAATGGAGAGGGAGAGCGGAAAGGAGACAGAGAAAGAGAGAGAGATAAAATCACAAAGCATCATCAAGCCCACATGCCCAATTACATACCTAAGACACTATTTATTCCTCCCTCTTTCTCCCCCTCTCATTTTGAAGAAAACAAAAACAAAAACAAGAAACAACCGCCTCCTGCTGAATATCATCCCTCGCCGAAATATTTTGAAAATGGATTATGTATAAGCAGAGAAAGAGGAATACAGGAAAATGACGGGCTTCATGATCAGGTTTTGTCTTCGAGAGCCGTTTTCCACACTGGCACAGTGACCTTATCAGACAGTCTCTGTGTGCCCTGCTGGATCCCATGACCTACTTCCTTTATTCTGGGGCACATCCACTGACATTTAAGCAGCTCGTTCCCAAAGGTTCCCTGACTTTAATCAACAGTGCATTTAGAGAGCCATATTTAGAAACTGAGCATACTTCATCCTCAAATCTGTCACACCAGGCTTCTAAAAAGACTCTCCTGTCTCACAAATAACAAGGCTGGTGGTGGTGAGTCACATGTACACCCTGTAGAAAACATCACGTCACAAAAAGGGCAACAAAAAAAAATTATACCTTTTCTGATAAAGTGGCAGAAGCTATAACTAAAATTTACTACCCAAGTCAGGCCCATGACTTTTAAAAGATGGAAAGCAATGCAATTATAACCAAGGACTGGCATGGATTAGTCTAGAGCAAAGGTCCATACATCCCAATGAAGTCAGCCACCGTAAAAAAAAAATGGTTTGCTCTTTTTCTTTCTGGGGCGAATTCTGAAGCAGTCTAAAAGATGTGCGAATTGGACAATCGCATATGTACAATCACTTGGTAAAAGGGCAAAACTGAAGAATAGATTCACCCTTTCTTCGTGCAGCTGAACAGACAGGCTCACATGGGCGTGAAAGGTAGGTGAGGCAGCCAATTAGCAAAGACAGTAGTCAGTGCCGGTCAGTGAGGAGCCCCCCCGGTGATGTCTTTCATCCATGTCAGATGGAAGGCTGTCTCTGTATGGTGGGATTACGTGCCAGAGCAGCAGTACAGGCAAAAGGGAACTATCCATGTGCAGAGTATTCAACAGGCTGCCATCACATGTTCACAGTGACAAGAGGCTGCCAATTCCTTCCTTGGCAGACACTGGCAGTAGTCATGCAGCATGGGTGAGGATTTTTGGACTGTTGTTGTTGCAGACTACCCACTTTTTAATGTTTTGCTTCGTACACAAGGTGTCTTTGCTTGGCTTAATGTCATCTGATTGGCTAACTGCCATCTGTATTTCATTTTAAGTGAGGGAGAGAGAAAAAAATGCAGGACACTTTTTTTTTTAATTTAATAATAATCTGGCCCCAGTGAACCATGCTGTTTTTGAGGTAAACACATTAAAATTACTCAGTAATTGTGACATATTTTGAATTGAATCAATGTGTCAGAATGCATGGAAAGAGCAAGTTTTGTGAAGCAAATATACAACTAATTACAAAGAGGTTACCTCCTCATGTCCATCATGTTTATCATGAGGCTGTCAGCACAGACATAATATGACTTGAAGGGGCACCAGTGACTGACAGTAATATAACCTTTTTGGGTTGTTTTTTTTAGATCTTTTTATTTTATTTGATATTTCACAGGGGGATAACACATGATAACGGTCCCAGAAGGCATCTGAGCCAGCAAGACATCCTGACAGCATTTTGTCTTTGTTATAAACTAGGCTACATCAATGAGAAACGAGTTTGTGCCAGCTTAGTGCATCACAAAATAAATTTAAAACAAAAACTTACTTGGGCGTCTGTTAATTTACTTGGGTGGGCCGCCCAAATACAATCAATATATGGGAAACCCTAGGAGCCGTCTGTGAGACAAAGCTGTGGAGTAAAGAGCCTATAACTTAGCAAAGGCAATAGAATGGCAGCTGCTGGAACCTGCTATTATTACCAACTGAAGCTCGATACTCCCTTGGCCAGCCAGCAGGCTCCTCCTGTGGCGTCACGTTACATCCTTCAAAGCCGTAGAACTTTTTCAGCAACCTTGAGCTGCTAAGTAATTGCACACAGTTGAACTTTGACCCTGGCCAACTGAAAATTACATTGAGAGGAAAATAAACACGACACACCTGTCCACAACGAACAAATGGTCCTGAGTGAAGAAAATAAAAGTGCCTTAGACATAGAAGTAGTCATAGGTGAGAGGACCAACAGCTGATAACAGTGAAAAGCCAAACAGACCTTCAAGATATTGTGGAAAAAAACAAACACATGAACACTACAAGGGCACAACAAATAGGCTATGGAAGGAAACTATTTATGTGCTAATCTTATAATTTAGGCCTATCTGCAGTTGATGATGCAAAACAATGTCCAAAATCAAAAATGAGTCAAAATATCCTATGGTGATGAAAAAAGATTCTGATACATATCTTCAACATCTCTAACTCCAAAAATTGCCTGTTGGCTTGATCAAGTAATGTTCCATTCAACAGCAAAGCATCCAAACAGCCTGAGGGATAGGGGGAGGTTAGATGGCGTCAACAAGCCACAGATGCTACCAAAGATGAATGCCTAATCTAAATCAAAACAAAGAAAAACCCTGCCTCCACCCCTCTGTCCAAACAGTGCTGCAAACACACGCCCTCACCAAGCGAAACAAATGCAATCAATTCTCAAATGGTTCAACACTGATTGTGATAACTTCTAACAACACAAGTCAGGAGTGGCAGATTTATGATAGGACCTGCAGAAATTACTCATGGCAATGTGGCTTGACTTCTATAATAACGTTAATTGAAACATGGTGCAAAGTGCAACACAGCTAAAAGTAAAGCATAGTAATGCCTGGGGATCTTTGTGGGTTACACTCTAGGGCTTGTGAGCTATACATTATTACCATCAAGGCCAAATAATTTTGCTTTGGTGCATCAGAACAGACCATGTTGAGCAATTATTGATGTGCATTAGCAAGGCTTTTGCCAAAAGGCCAGATGATCCTCATGAATAGAGCTGATGAGCAATAATGTTATCTCTCCCCTATGCACTGTTAGGTAACTCTGCTCTCTGTACATATATTTAGAGAACAGCATACAGAAGATTTAAAACTACACAAAAACTAAGTCTTCGAATCATAATTTCATGTCAGCTAAAGTTAGCCACGGTTAACATAACAGACAAACAGATTATGGTGGCATCCTGCTACAGAAGCGCAGCATAGCAACAAACATAACGTTAGCCTGGTTATTTCTGTATATGATGCAAACACATAACAAACCAACTGGGCTTTGCCTTTATCAGGCTCAGCCCTGCACACTTCCACATGGCCTGGTTCTAAGTAATGGAAATGAGGTATTAGATCTACTTAGTAGGGCTAGACTAATTTCCCAGATAACAGATAACAAACGTTAGATGATGTAAATTGCTCTTGCCTATCTAGAAGGAAAACAGCCAACCCTGTATCAGTTTTATTATCTTTGATCCGTCTCAGATTCCTCCTCCTTTCAGTAACTATACCAATGTTTATTCTTGTTTTTGACCTCACTCTATCAAAGATAATTTGGGTGGCATACCACAGTTTCTCGGTCTTACGACTAGCTGCTCCACCATAGTTTGCACTACGCACCCGTCGATGGGGGAGGAGGAGCTGGTTGAGCCCAGACAGTTTTTAGGGGTGGGAGCGGGCTCCAGCTATGGGGGAGGAGCTTTTTTGTGGCCCATAAAAAATACATTGAGTTGAATACAAGGGACACCAAACCAAATGGGGAATGAAGAGATTATAAATGTATCCCTCCACCATGTCTTTTTACCTATTGAGAAGATTGTAGGCTAGAGTAAAGTGAAAATCTTAGACTGCCTTAAACCATGGCCAAAATCTTACCGTAACCTTAACCAAATTGTTTTAGTTACCTAACTTCAACCAAAGTTTTAGCTGCCTAAATCTAAGTCTTACCTTAACCAAAGTTGTTTTAGTTCCCTTGTTTTACTTGCCAAAATGTAACTGTTAGTGCTATCATCACATAATCCAATTTGTGGTGGAGTGTAATGTTTACATGATTTGTGTCCAAAGCAAGTAACCTGCAATTCAAAGTTCATGCTCATTTAACTAGATTTTATGAGACTGTGTTGGAATACTTGGAAAACAAAACAGATTCTGTACAGTCCTACAGTGCATTTGTAGCGATGACATAAATATAATTAATTAGCTGTTTATTTGAATGTGATCTCAACTCTCTGCTCCCAAGTGGACCGGCTTCTTTAATCTCTTTTTGTGCAATATAGTTAACATTAACGTTAGGCTACTTGGCTTGCTAGAACTGTTAGTAAACAGCGCTTACGCCGTGTTATATACATACATAGAAGCACTGCATATACAACAATGTGTTTTTTTGTTTTCTTGGGGGGGGGGGGGGTTGAATGGGAGAGAGAGCGGGGTGACATGTGACAAAGGTCCTGGGCCGGATTCTAACCCAGAACATCATGGTTACATGGTGCGCGCCTTAGCCGACTGAACCACCAACAGAAAGAGAACAGAGGATAAGAACTGATGAGCACTCAAATTAGGCTTAATTATTTCATGATTAACGTTAAGCAACATTAGTCAGTCTATATCTTTTTTTTATCTTTAGCGGAGACAGAAAGGCTACTTGAATGCAACTACAAATAGCACACCTCAACAGATCTAAATCTGAATCATTGTGGGGTTTTTTGTTATCAACGCAGGATTCAAATGAATGCACAACAAAAAATAGATGCAAGTGTCAGTAGTGGTTGGGGTGTGGGGAGATGCTTTACCATCTTGTGGTTTCCCCGATTTAAAAAGGACACTTGATTAGGCTAAGTAGCACTCGTGATCTTAATTTTACTCACCCAGCCTGTCCCAGCCCATGTCTGGTTATGACTACAATAATACAATCAGGTATTCTTGGCTACTCCTTTGTTCGGACTTCATTCAGTTGATGACGTCAAATGCAGCAGATTGTCACGGTGGACATTAAGAGCATTTAGACACACACTGCCCCTCCCCACTCCCTGCTGTTAAATGTGGGTCTAGTGTCATCATGCTGTATTGAACCGCTCTGCACTCACTTTGTCTCCAACATCTTTAAGTGGAGCGTGCTGAATGCAATTTGTTGAACATCAGCTTTTGTTTACCCATTAGCCTTTAGCAGGGGTTACTGTGTTTAAGCCACAGGCCCACACACTCACTAAAACACTGTTGTGCTTTGCCTGTGTCTTGTGAATGCGATCTTCCATGCTCATTAGATAAAGGGCTGAGTATTTTCTTAAGCATGTGACCACATAGAATTTCAATTGTGAACTTATGACTATCGTTTAGAAGTTTTCCACTTGCAAGATGAACCGCTGAAGATGTCTAGTTGGTGTTTTTACAGATCGAAGGGGTGCTGAGCATATGTTACCCAGGTTTAAGCTGGTTGGGCAGGATCAACAGATTTGAGGAGTCTTGGAGTAAATTCTGGTACTCTAATAGTTGTCTAAATGGGCAACGTAGCTATAAGGACTTGTCTGGAGTGGTTGTGTGGTACCCTTGAGGATTTATCACCAGTTTTTTAGTTTGAATGGGTAGGCAAGAGGCGAGGTGTGCAGCAAACAACCACAATTAAGTTTTCATGGCAGGATTATCTTGACCAAAAATAAAAAAATATCCCAGTAAATACTATTATCATGATATTTAGCAAAAATAGATGAAATATTGCCATTAGTGATAAAGCATGGAAGAATCAGTTGACTGCATATTTTGCATTCTAAAACTACATTATCAAATGCAAAACATTTAGCCTAATGTTCTATTTAATCTTTACACTTTAATCTTTGTATATTGACCACACTATGCCTTCTGCCATGATCGGTCTCACAGTCACCCACAGCCTTGCCTTTCTGGCCTTGCTGCTGTTAAGCTGAGTGTTAGGATGAGACGGATAGGAGAGGGTCTATGCAAAACAGCATCTCACAAACATAGCAGCACTGTGCTGTACTAGTATGTGTATGTTGTTGTCTGAAAAGGTTAGAAATCATGGCATTTATGGTAACAGAAATTGGCAGCAGCTTGTAAATATTGGACTTTTGGACCCACAGTGCAATTGTTTGGCTTCAGAACACTTGGATTATCCTGTTTGCCCTTCATTCAGCCCATCCCCAGTGTATTCATCCAGTCGCCCAACCCTATACAGGACACACATGCACTCAACTTTTTTTTAAGAATGGGGCCTCCAAAAGATGGTTGCGTGCCAAAGTGACTGGTAGAGTAGCGTGTATCATACCACGTACAGCCAAAACATACTGCTGTTTAGCTGCTGGATGGTGGTGATTCCTCACCCTACATGCAGAACCACAGCTATTTACCCTATACTTTCTCTTCCAGATGAGAAACACCAGCATGCTTCTTTCTAGCCAATTGACAGATTGTTTTTTTACATTTGCCTACACAAACTAGATTCATCATTACAGCTATATTGCACTGACAAGTTGTCTGAGAGTCAAGACTATGGCATGTACTATTTATTTGAGATTCAAGTCTATGGTATGTTTTCGGTACAGTTGTAAAGAGACGTCACAGTGGCACGAGAACATTTTTCCATGTAAAACCTAAAAATGGACAGCAATCAAATTAAATGATAATTATTTGGATATTTTCAACAGTACATGGCTACAGTCTTCTTTGAAGTTAATATAATAGCATAATAAATCCTATTACTATGGTACTGCTTAGTAATAGGCTGAATATGCATAGCCCCTACAAGCAATGAGAGAAATTAATACATTGTTGCTTGGACAAGTTAAATATACTTTGGAACAATGGAGAAGTCTAATCAATTTTTTCAGCAGCATTGTTTTCCTTTGTGTATAGAGAACAGGTAGATTAGGCTATGTTAAACATCAAACTGTAAGGCAATAACACAAGTTAAGTGAGTGTCAAATATTGAGTGGTAATGGGGCAACAGCAGGCCCAAAGTGTTAAGTTTAGCAATGTGTACAGGATAAGGAGACGATGAACATGGGACAGTGCTATTTCGGGCGTGTATCTTCATGATAACCTTGTGATTTCATCTATTTTGGCCTGGTATTTTGCAGATGTGGAAAAGAGGCCCAGGGTTCCCTAATGCCGCTGTTATAATTAACAGTTAGAATAACAGATATGACGTTACTCGGCATGACAATGTACAATTTTAGACCAGTGTGTGTTTGTGGCTGCGAGTCCAAAGGTCTATCGACTTTTAGCTATGAACATGGTTAAATGTTATCTAGCTAGAGCCTCTAGCAAGTAGGCTGTGTTGTAGTTAAGCTGTGTTTGGCTAATAAACTTGGCCAAGCAAGTGGAAAATGACCTAGGCTTCAAACTGATATCCAATGCCTCAGAAATTTGAAGTAAAATAAGAAGTTAGGTACTAAGATATTCGGGAAACACAGCAATCACACGTCAGATCACTCAACTCTTAATGACTCTATGACTGTGCATTTAAATGGTATTGTTAGGATGCTGCAGATAAATCTAATCACTAAGCTTAGCTACAAGATGAAATGTTAAGAAATCAACGAGTCTCTGTGATGATTATTTACACTCAGGAAAAACTCGCTAACATTAGAGAGACTATCTGATACCGCTGTGATCCTCTAGATATCCACTGATCATTATTCAACGTTATCGTTGGCGCAGACACTGCAGTTTGGCACAAGATGTTATAAGCTAGTTAGAACATTATTAAGTGAATTGATGTTACCATAACCATAACATACTGTAAATAAAACACCAGGTGCTAACATACGTACGAAGCTAATGCTGACACCTCATGCAGCCAGCTGCTCGCTAGCTAACTTTGTTAGTTATAACTTTGTATTAGGCCACAAGTAAACTTTGATTTAAACATATAGGATCAACGACAGCCTTCACTTCATTACTTACCTTCACATAGAGTAACAATAAGTATAATCCAGGGCTTCTCTGAACATGTTATGGACTTATGAAGCCATACCATGCACAGTTCGCCTGCATTGCTGCCATCTTGTCCTAGACGACAGGAAGGGAGAGCTCGCTCTCGATAACGCCACCATCTCCCACATTTTAAACTTCAAATAACTCCTGCATAAAAACGTCAAACACCACCACACTTAGCCCAGGTTGTAGCTACACAGTTCAAATTCTTCTCCTTCCTCTTTGGGCAAAGTAGCCCATCTCTGAAAGGGTGTCCGTTGCCCCTCTAGACGAGCGGTTACGCAGCTCCGCCAGTCTCTAACATGTCCCTTTTCTTTCGCAACTGCAAGCAAATGTTTGTGAACTGACGGCATAGGGCAGACCAGACTAATCGATGAGCGAGCAGAGACAGTCACAACGCTTTTGAGAAGCTGGTGATTGTCGCGCTAGTTTATCGCACCAAAATATATAAGGTAGAGATTATAGGCTATATGTTTCTTTAAATCAAAAGTAAGATGTCTAATGATGTGTAACCCAGTTTGAATTAAATGTTTTGTAGGACACGAAGGAAACCTTTACTTGAAGTTCATATCGTGTCAGCTACCTGTAGGCCTATCACTTTTCATATTATGTGACCTGTCAATGTTGCCACTAGAAAATAAACATAAAGCTGGTAGCCCTCTGATGTGATAAAATCCACCCATCCCAGAACTGCAAAGAGGACCAAAAGCTTGTTCTATTTCTGTCTCTCAGTTTATTCTTTCGACTGAGAATGGAAAGCTGACATTTGGGATGCTTAGCATGGTGGAAAGCATATGGAACATGTGGTGACATCACTCCAGGAAGCTAACATTTTTATGCACCTGGGGGGGGGGCTTTAAACAGATGTGTTATAAATACAAGGTTAACTAACAGATAATAGCATGCCACCTTATTGCCTCCATAATGCTCAATAATAGAATAGAATAGAATAGAATAGAATATTGTGATGCAACACATCAAATTAGGGCACAGCATCATATCAAGATGGCTGAAATTTTCTTCATTAGGAAAAGCCAATGTTCAATAAACATTATAGTGAACATAATATTAGGAGATACACATGGTGTGTATCCCAGAAAACATAATGAAAAATGTATTTATTTGGATTGAAAAGGATGAGAGAGGAATAAAGTAAAGGACTAGGGAGCAGTGGGCTACAGTATGCATTTGAGTGGTGAATACAAATTCTTCAGAGCAATGTGTTGTATTCAATTTTCCATTATGTATTTTCCTGCATGTTGATGAAAAAACAATGTTGATGAAAAGACAATTACAACCTCCAGTCAGTGTCCTTAATGAACCGAAGCTGAAAGCTCTGCATAACAATATGGTGAGTCACTGGATTTAAGAAGATTTTAAAGTTAATAACATTAAGTGGAAAAGAGGCCAGCTAACTGAAAGAACTGCACATCTTTTCTGATGGGCATAGGGATAATTGAAAATTGTTTTTATGTCATTGTTGTTCATTTATTATACACAGATGTACAACAATGTAATAAACAAATCTGAAGCAATATACAAATATCAGTAAGGCTGGGTGACACCATTAACATATTTGAAAATGCAATAATAGCAGAACCTAACAGAACATTGTAAAAATCTGTAAGCAATTACAATTTGTTTTGTCTTTCTTCACCAATAGGGTGTCAATAGCAGAGTCTTCTATATTAAGGAAATTAGTGCAGCACAGGCTGAAGTAGACTACTTGTCTCCTGCCCAGACAGTCAAGAGGCACCCAGCTGACAAAGAAAGCTGCTCATAAGCCCCCGATGTCTGAGAAAACCAACTGGGGTCAGCTGTAATCTAATCCACCAACAGGCAACTGTCATTCCCAGTTCTTACACCAGCCCCCATCCCAGCTATAGCTTGGCCAACAGACCACAAACCACCAGCCTTGGTCAGCTGGTGGAGGTAACAGGTGTGAGCTGTTCTGAAGTCCCTTCCCTTTTGAACCCCTCCCTTTAAATCTTTGGTCACTGTCTAACCGGTTGCATCATGGATAAACATGGTTAAGGTGGCAACAGGGCAAGCAGCCCAGATGTCTTTTTCTCCAGAACCTTCCTCCAGCTCCTCCTGGGGGACCCTCAGATGCTCCAGGGCAAGCTGGGATATGTCCCTCCTGTCTCCTCCCATTCGCCTGGGTCTGGTACACCTTCAGATTTAGCCAGATCTGTCCATTTCTACTGTGAATGAGAGGATGTCATTAACACAGCCTAGACAGAAAACAGTGTCACACATTATCCAACCATAATATCTGAGCAGGATCTTTCCAAATTGACCTCAAGATATTACATGTCTTCTTTTTTAGCCTACTTCACCCACAGAATGCTGCTAGTGTTCTGCATAGTCTCATGAAAATCATTTGCTTCAAATTCAGCGTACTGAAAAAGAGCTACTGATCAGTTACATCATTATGATCCTGCTACATCCTCTTGTGCCTCATCCTCTGTGATCCTATGAGTAATCATGTGATTCAGGAACAACGCTTGGGTGGCCTAATAGACTTGTAGGCAAGAAATATGGACCTCAACATTCCCCACACCACCCACAGCCCATACAAAAACTTATCGCCACCATAGACACTGTTCTTGTTCACCCCTCCACCTCCACCACCACCCACCACACTCACATAAACAGAGAACAGCTCCGTGGTCTTCTGCTCTGGTCTGTTTCATGTCGTAGGCCAGACTCCCGTAGACAGACTGTGCATACACTCTTTCCATGGCTATTCATTTGTCTCCCCCTGCTGATCGATAAGCTAATTGGCGCGGCGACCAGCATCGCGCACGGTAGATGCACCAGTCTGTTTTGATGCAGTTGTTCTTGATTTGGCTTAACTAGGGGAATATAACATAAGACTAAAGAATAGGAAGTATAGGTTAGTATTTAGCCTAGGATATATTGTTCAATAAAATTATATTAAGAATGGGGGTTTTAACTGTAAACTTACATTTATGAATATGGCATTTACAGTAGCCTAATGAAAATATTGAAATGCATTTGTTTCTTTTTGCTTCTGTCATAATCATTGAAACTAAAAACAACAATTTCCACAATCGGACAAAATCGTAACATCACAGCCAATAATGAATCTTAAATGTCTTTCAAAAATGTAGCCTATTAACATGAGCAATTCGCCTACAAATTAAATGCAATACTGTTAGTATTTAGATGGAAACAGCACAAAGGGAAATGGACACACCAACCCCTCATGCGTCCCTGGTAAACAAAAGACCGCCAAAACGTTGTATTTTTTTCCATCTCACTTGTTCTAAGTTAACTAGAAAGTAGCAAACTGGAGAAAGAAATTGCCCCATCTTATTTACGGGTAAGTAGGTAAGTAGGCTAATTGCAACTCAAAACAATCAAACCAAACAACCTATGCAATGGTCAGGTCCCAAGAAGAAAGAGGCAATATAGGCCTATATATATAATAAATATATATATATAAATATATATAAAATTGCTTTACATGCCACCCTGAAAAAACGTGACAATAGCACTATTTCCATAGCACGGTTTCCATACAAAGCTATTTATTTTTAATATATTTCATTCTAGCAAAATTAAAATGAGGTTACAGTTTAATAAAAACATTTTAACTTGTCAATGGGCAAATAATGGAGATTTTCTCAAACATAAAACTTTCCAAAGATAACATAAATAAAAGATCAAATTTGTCTGATCTGAAAAGTCAGGTTGCGGAAGTAAATGTCCCATTATTTTTTCCCTTTGGGAATTTGATTATCAGCCGTTATGTTTTAACGGTGTAAGGTAGACTGTGAGCTACCAGCTTGAGAAACGACGCCATCAGGCAAACTGATTCCAACTTTGTTGTTAAGAAATCATTATTTATTCTTGAGTTCCTAACTTCCTTGTGAAATTCATACAAGTGTTAGCAAGTTCCCAGCAATGGGGGACCGGGAGATGTTGCTCGTACCACAGAATCATTTCCAAAGCGTCGCATAGTTGGTAGCCAGCAAAGTATTGTAAGTTGGTTAGCAACCTGTAGGCTATCAGTGATGACATTGTGAGACATGATTCCTTTTTTTTTAAAGATGAGTAGAACAGTGTGCACAGAGATGAAAATCATTACAAAACAGTAATCATTATTACATTATTAGAGTTTTTAGTATCACTGTGGAAAATGAGGGAAAGGGAATCGATGATGTTACTCGCAGTGCTGCATGGCAGTAGTTCATTCCCGCTCAAAAAACATTATGTACATAGTCTTGTACCCTGGCCTAACACAAATGAGCCAGGAATTGTTCTAATGAGCCAACTGTGACTGACTGTGACACAAAACAGTCGGGGGTCTTGCTCGAAGCCGGAAGTGAACCCGGGATTGTTCTCTTTTCCCACTCTCTCGGTTTCCCGTGCCCTCTCTAGCAGGGAAGTAGAAAAAGTCCATTCACGCCATTTTGAGAGAACGGCCAGCTACTGAGCTGCTGCTTGCGGGCAGTGCGATCGAGCCTTCTGAAGCTATGCCGATTACCTAGTCGTTTTTAAAATTGCTATAGCGTTATATTTTGTTCGTAACTACTGTTGCTATCACATTTTACATATAGTTTATACTTCCAGCCATGTCCACCGAAGGAGCAGCCGACCAGGTAGATACTGCAAACGCATAGCCAGCTTGCTAACTGAAGAGCAAGCTAATCAACGCTAGCATAATTTCGCGTCTGGGCACTGCAGTGCAGTCCGCTAGGCCCGTCTCTGCTAACGTTAGCCAGCAAGCATTGTTGCGGTCTATGCAAATTGTTGCTGTTGGTTAGATAGTCAATATTCGTTAGAACTACACAATAACGTAAATAACTTGTGATTGAGACATTTATTGTGAAGCTGTAACTTAAGGCTGTCGAACGCCATGTTGACTGTTTGGCTAATGTTAGCCTTTTATCGTTATGCTAACGTTCTGAACTAACTTAATGTTAACGTTACCTGTTAAAACGAACGTTAACGTTTAATCGACGCCACGGAACGTTACTAAAGTTAACGTTAGTTTACAGGGTGCTTCATTTTGTTGCATTGTTTGTAATACGTATAATTAGTCATAATCAATGCAACAAATAAGGCTAACGTAACGAATATGGTGACTTTTGCCAAGTCATTATCTTTTACGCATTGATGGCTATTGTTTAAATCTTTCAAGTTTTCTCAGATATGTTAATGGCGCAAACGTTCCCTTCCGTATCGATATCTCCCGTGTGGTCGGTCGTTGTGTTAAATATGGGTCAGGTTGCTACCTCGTGGTGCCTGTTGTGCTCTAATTAAAGTCTGCATGAGAGTGGAAAAACATCTTCGTTGAGTGTAACATGAGCTATCAAGTAGTCGCAAATTGGTTCTTCTTCCACATGATCTGACTCTGCAGGTACACCCAGCAGCAGTGTAACATGTTTGCCCTGTGTGTTTGTTTTTCCTGCAGGCAGCAGCAGAGTATATCCCAGAGAAGGTGAAGAAGGCAGAGAAGAAGTTGGAAGAAAACCCATATGACCTTGACGCATGGAGCATACTGATTCGAGAAGCACAGGTTTAGTGACACAGGGTTGCATTCCTGGGGTTAATGAAACTGGGAATAACCAGGGTGGGGGGAAGGGATGGGAGGAAGGGGGCTATGGATTGTTAAAGTTCAAAGTGACTTAGCATTACATCCTTTTCCCACATGACTGCTTCTCCACATGTTAACTAGTATAAATGTAAATGCATTCTCCTTCTTTAGAACCAACCTATAGATAAAGCAAGGAAGACATATGAGCGACTTGTCACGCAGTTCCCAAGTTCTGGCAGATTCTGGAAACTATTCATTGAAGCAGAGGTTAATACTCCTTTCTTTTCTTTGTGTGCATGGCTGGGTATTTTCTAACATGATCAACAATGTGACTTTCACACAAACAAAATGTTTCTAACTTACTGACATTTAAAGACACAATCCTTAATTTGAACCACTGAGCCTGGTCACTGTGGTTACAGATATCTGCTCTAGCCTTAGATGACCGGATTCATTTTTATCACAAGTTTGAAATGCAATTGTTGATGCCAGGAATGCTATTTATACCTGATTATATTTTGATAGTGGAAAACATTTATATACAAAAGGTTATGGGAAAACTACACAATGGAAGACCTGGATTCATCATAGTTGTAGGATTCTGATGATGCAGGACATCTGAACTTGTCCGGCTTGAGTTGGGCTCATTAAGGATTGCGCCTTTAAACACCAGCAAAAGGGGAAATTAGCTCTAACCATTTCTTTTTCAGAAAAGTCTGCTTATGTTCACAGGATTTAAAAAAAAATATTTTCTGCGCCGTTTTTTTAATGGGGTAAAGTGCATTTGTTGCATGTTTGATCTGCAACAGTATTAAAACTATTTTAATAGTATTGGAGTGCATTAGCCTTTTATTCACTTGTCGTGTCAATTTATTGCCTCCTGTGTCATTTATTTCGGGTAATTTTTGTTATAAACAAATACACTCTGATTGTGTGGCCCACTCTCTTTCCTTGAGCCAGTTCTCCCCACCCCTCTTAAAAAAAAAAAAAGAACTTTTATGGCCACTGACCCATTTGCCTTGATGCCACACCCAGCCTCTCCTGTCATGCCATCAGTTATTGATGGAATGATTTCTTTTGTGCATTCTTTTTTTTTCTTCACCTGGATGCAGCGCACTTGCTTAGACAGTTCCCTGTCAGGGACGCTTGGAATCAAATACTGCAATTGGTATTAAAATGATTGCTCAAAGTCTCACATGCATTTGCTCCCTTTACCTAGCATTAAGGTAGGATTTGGCTGTAGGTTCCACAAGTTACTTTTTGATTTTCAGAATTCATTCCAGTGATTTCGACCAAACACAGCATCCATAAGATATTTCAGTAGCCTACTACTCACTTTGCCATTCATAGTTTAGAGCAACATTTGTTAGGGAAGCAACAAATGACAAATACTAGGGGGTTGTGTGTTTTTGTTTTTATTTGTTTATGCATTGGGGGAACTGACCTTTTTATTTTGGTAAGTATGCCCTTTTATTAGAATCAGATTTAGGTTAGTCAACCGTTTTGTCCTTCTATCTGCTGACCCATTACATTTCTGTTAACTGTGGAAGCCCTCATCACCTTACAAAACACAATTCAACCCAATTACGTGGAATTGTTCCAGATTACTTTGTGATTTAAGTCACACAGTGCAAAGGAGTTAAACTGAAGCTCATCTCATATCTGTAGGTAAATTTGTGAAAGTTTGGTTTCCTCTAGATTTTACATAAGCCTCATAGAGTAAGATGCATAGCCTATATGTAGACAAGTCATACTAGTTCTGTATTTGTATCAAGTGATTCAAGGCCCAAGTCTAGCCAGTCCAGCTCGACCAGGGATATTTTACATTTTGCATACACTGAAATGGCGGTGGGAGTATTGAGTCTGCTATGTTCCCTTGAGTACAGTTTAGTGTTCGCTCAGAATGGGTAGCATGAATAATTGAGAAACTGTTTTTTAATTATTTTTTTTTAATTCTGATGCTGTGTACACTATCAATTTGTAGGGTGAATGACATCAAGCTTCATCATAGCCTTGATGGTATACTTGACTACTACTAAAACCCTTTTAAATAAGTTGAGTTGTCATAAGAAATGTTTCTGAACAAAGCTTATAATTTGAAAGGAATAGTTGAGAATTAAGGCAATTTTCCTCCACAAATTATGAGGAGGTCAAGACTTATTTTTCAAACGGGGACAGGACAGAGACAGGATTTCACAAATTTGTTTCCGCCTTCTACCTTCCCTTTTCTGGCTACCCTACCTTAAGATGGTTGTGTAGCCTAATTGTTAAGGTCACATTTGGTACTCTTGCCTAGTTGCCTTGTCTTCTTTGATTCTAGTAAATTGATGTAATCTTTTCATTGTATGCAAAAAGTGTAGTGATAGGGGTTTGAATGGAGCTAGCTCAAAGGATCACATAGGGGTTTTTCTGATTGTCATTTTCAGTAGAATTTGTGCTAATTATGTGGTTAGATTGGCTCTTGCTGGGCACACTTGGTAGTTCAGATATTGTGAGAATGTAAAATTGGAAATTGGTACAATTGGATTTTTTTTTTAACAATCTCTTGCTTGACATATCTGAAAATATTCCAATATTTAGGCCTAAGCAATGCTCATTATGTAGTCTAACCATTTTAGGGTAGCATAGCGAAGCGTGTTTTGGGTCAGTCATTCAGATTTCCATCAGATGCTGGAAAGGCGCAGTTTTTACTGATTCTGCAGAATTGACCAATTCAGGCTCCATTTCATACAGTTCCACACCATCTTTGTGACTCACCAACTGCATACAGGAGCACTTAAATTCTTGCATTGAGCCACACTCAGTTTTGAGTGTACATCAGAAGAAGAGTGATTTGATAAAATCCTGTGCAATAAAATAAGTAATCATAGAAATTGTGCATTGTGAATTATTGTGTCTCTGCGGCATTACTTGATTACCATAATAGTAGATTGCAGTATGTGTGGTCTTACTGATTGTTGGCCCTGTTAAACCACATTAGCCCCTATTCCATCAGGCCTATCTTACTTCATGGAGATACTTTCCTAAAAGGATTGTCCCACTGCTGTAGTCTTTGTTGCGTGACTGTGGTATTTTGAATGAATGTGCCAGTTTAATGTGACATTGCTGTGCCTGGAATGTGCAAGTCATGTGGGTCAGTCATTTTTCAGGGATGTTTCCCCCAAGGCACTCTAAACAGAAGGTGTTTAAAAGGATTGTATCATTTATCAGGATCTAGCCTTTAGAGAAATTGTTCACAAGCAAAATGAGCTTCAAAGAGCGTTAGTGTATTGGTTGACCCATGTGTGTGTTTTGTTTTTTTTCCCCCACCCATGCCGTCACGGGGGATAAATTCAGGGCCTGTGGGTTCAAACAACCTTTCTAAGCATTCTGGTTAGTGCCTGCAACAGTTTTCAGGCTTTCAAACTGCAGTCCTTTGTTGATTTATTTAAGAAATTATAAAAATGAGCTAATTTGGATAATGTACAAACAATAGTTTCTTGAGGTGGCTTAAGAAGCTGTGTTACACAAGCAATGTAGTTAGGCCTGCCTGCAGCATGAATTCAAGTTGAAAAATAATGTTTGTAATTCAACTGTTTGCGACATTGCCATCTACATGGCCTGAAAATGTTGACAGTGAATCATTGTCCCAATACTACATAGGACCATCTTAATTGCTTATGAGTTATTATATAGGCTATATCTTGATTTAAAAAAAAAAAAAAAAAAAGCCACAATAACAATCCATTTGTAAATACAAATGTACGGATAACCACTTAGTGTAATGTGGGGATTTTAATTTGGTCGGGTCACTCAGCCAATCTAGCTAAAAAGGTCTTATTTGCGTCCATTCTTGCTAGAACACTGACTGAATACTTTGAACCTGGTTATGTTGGCAGCTGCTATGTTATTGCATTGCTGCTGATTTTACTGTTTCTCTGTAACTTATTTATTGAATCCTGGCTGCAAGCAATGGCCATAGTACAGCAGAGCACAACCTGCTGGACTGTCTCTGTGGAAGATTTCCCTGCCATGCAAACAGATGATGCTGGGTGTTTCTCCTCATAGGGCCCATTAGTGTAATATAGTGGGATGGGTTATGTCCAGCTGCATGGGGCCTGGGTTGCTAATAACAGAGAGGCCTCCCTGTATCATTCTTTGCTCATCAGTAGGCAACAACCTTTCCTGTCTGCACTGGAGGGTGCTGTGATGCTGTTCTTCTACTCATCAGCAGTGAGACAAATGAGATTTGTTGCAGAAACAATGCGTTGTACTTACCGAGGGAGCGCACTGAACTGAGGCTGTAAAAGGAAGAGATTTTGTTTGAATGTCAACTTTTGTTCTTATTCTCATCTTTTGAGTGCTTATTCAGTATTCTACTTTCCAGGATTGAATATTTGCATTCTGCATTCCAAGCTTTCTGTCAGGATTTTTTTCTGTAACCCATGGCCACAGGTGTTTTTTTTGGGTTATGTGGCACTCGATATACAAAGAGAATAAACCCCTTAAAAACGTAACTTGTCATTCTTGTGTGAATTTCACTTTGTTGATCCTCAAGGGGCTGTGTGTGTGTGTGAGTGGTCAAGTTTGCATGAAAGCATGTTTGTTATAAGCCATTGAAAGTAGAGAAGACTGTTGAATTAACATTGCATTTACACTCTTATTCACAGATCAAGGCTAAAAATTATGACAAGGTAGAAAAGGTAAGTGTCAATCACACTCATGAAAACTGACTAGTAGGAATTATTGGTTTAACACCCAGGAAGTTACAGCATCTGTCACACACACACACACACACACACACTGTCTAATGGGTCTGACTATGTTTTTCACAACTATATCACCAATTGCAAGTTTCATACACATATATACTTAAATTTGCAACTTTGGTTAGTGTCTTGCCTGTCTGTGTTTTGATGTTGCTTAATGACTAGTATTTCATTCTTGATGGTTCAGGGACAAAAGATTTCTTATTTTAGCCTTAATCCATGTTTGTGAGAACTGCTCTAGAAATGTAGTATTTGATAATGATTTGTTTTTCTGACCTCTGGCAGAGTATCCATCCATGTTTTTTTATTCCAGCAATTAATAAAATCATCAGTGTATTGCAAGGCCTTCTTAGAATTAGTGTAAGCTTGGCAGTTTCACCAAGGCTGCAACGACCACTGAAAGTCCTGAAAGTTTGTACATTTATCAAAAATAAGTCAGTGTTTTTTTTTGTTTGTTTTTTTAATGGATGGAGAGCATTTGAAGTGTGAATTTAATGCAGAGTACTGGCTGTCACCCAAAGCCATTAATTGGCACACACTCCATTATCTGGTTTACATTATTGGCATGGTTGGTTGATGATTAACATGTCTTCATAAACAGGTTGAAACATTTTTTTTTTTACTGTTTCATCCCTTTGTTAGCAATACTCCACAAGTTAAAGTAGCATTTTTACAAGTCAGCTAGAAAAATAGCCTGTGCTAGGTTATTAGCACCCACAACCAAGAACTAGATTGGTTTTATCACATGTTGAATGTTCTGCTGTATCTCACTGGCCTTGAATAAATTATGTAAGTGAACTCTATGGCTACTTGGTTCAGTTATTGCCTTGATGTCCACATTTTTGGCCATCAAACATGTTCAAAACAGGTGTCTGAGGAAGGGTGACATACAGATTGGTGCATTCATTGTGTCTCATTTCACCATAGAAATCAATGAGCAAATGTGGAGCTCACTGAAATGTAGGCCACATCTGATGGTAGGCACAGTAGCTGGAGCATGAGTTCAGAGTTTCTATGATAGCTGGGAATGTGGGCAGTACGGCAATGTTTGACTTCACCACAGTGCCCTGGCTTAGAATTTGCTCAGGGCAATGAACTCATTCAATTGATTACACAAACGCAACGAGGACAGTGTATGTAAAAAAACAAAATGTCCAAGGGGTCCAGGATTAATCGCCACAGTATTTTTGCAGTTGACAACATTCACAGAGACTGTTAAGTTTGATTTTGTATTGATGAAAGGGGTTTTGGGTCTTCCGTGCAAATAATCCTGCCCGGGGCAAGGTTCCTTTATATTTCTTTAACTGAAATGCTGCACTGAGAATCAAACTAATGAAACACTGAAGCCCAATGGTTTTCTGAATTGCAGTTTATTGAAGATACCATCACATACATACACACTCATTTACCCTTTCCACCTGATGAATCCTACTTTTGTCACTATGTGCAAATGCTCTAAATTGTCTCTCCTTCCACCACATATGTTTTCAGTACAGAGTTATTTTATCTTTCCCCATCCCTGCCCCTTCAGTTGTTTCAGAGATGCCTAATGAAAGTCTTGCACATCGACCTGTGGAAATGCTACCTCTCATATGTCCGAGAGACCAAAGGGAAGCTGCCCAGCTACAAGTAAGAGTATTAGCTACTCTGGACACTGGATGAAGTATGTTTACGTTCTGCCTTTTGCTTTGACTTATTTCATACCCGTGTTTCCTTGTCCTCAGAGAGAAGATGGCCCAGGCGTATGACTTTGCCCTGGATAAAATTGGCATGGAAATCATGTCTTACCAGGTAAACGGATCTGATTACTATTAAATAGTATTTGCACAATTCTGGTCATTGCTGTCACCTAACAGATATTCTGTCCTCTCACAGATTTGGGTGGACTACATCAACTTCCTCAAAGGAGTGTAAGTGGTTTTAAAGTACAACTGTAATCTGCCAGGAACTGAGTGAACCAACTCTTAATTGTTGAGTGCTTTTTTAATAATGTGTTTCATTAGTGAGGCTGTGGGCTCGTATGCAGAGAACCAACGAATCACCGCAGTGCGGAGGGTGTACCAGAGGGGCTGTGTGAACCCCATGATCAACATCGAGCAGCTCTGGAGAGATTATAGCAAATATGAAGAGGTGAGAGACCCAGGCCCCTGACCCTTTGCCATTCTACCCCACATCCACATGTGTTTGGACTGAGTATTAAACCTTTAAATGTGAAAGGGTCAGAGTGCAGCGGATTGTCCGGCTGACCTCTCTGTTTCTCGAGCAGGGCATCAATGTGCACTTGGCCAAGAAGATGATTGAGGACCGCAGCAGAGACTACATGAATGCCAGGAGAGTGGCAAAGGTGAGACATCGCACATAGTGTCATAAAAATGTATGAACCTATTTTACATCCTTATAGATCTGGCTGTCTTTGTAAACTGATCCAGACTGCTCTCTGGTATGTGTAATACAGGAGTATGAGACCGTGATGAAGGGGCTGGACAGGAATGCGCCCTCGGTGCCCCCCCAGAACTCTCCTCAGGAAGCCCAGCAAGTGGAAATGTGGAAGAAATACATCCAGTGGGAAAAAAGCAACCCGCTGCGCACAGAAGACCAGACCCTCATCACAAAGAGAGGTGACTTATTTGTGGTCAGGATGTGCTCATGGTTGAGATGGCATTGATTCAGTATTTTTATGAAGACCAGAAAGTGCAGGCAGCATGGGGACACTCATATATTTTTTGTCCTTCTTGTCCAACATTCATTGAGCATTGCCATAATCAGGGTCTTTATGGCTATGTCCTGTGTTGCAGTGATGTTTGCCTATGAGCAGTGCCTGCTGGTGCTGGGCCACCATCCTGACGTATGGTATGAGGCAGCGCAGTACCTGGAACAGTCAAGCAAACTGCTGGCAGAGAAAGGGGTAAGAGATGAAACTATCAGATTAGGGTCTTATGTAAAGCTGTCAAACCCATGGAGTTTGTTTTCTTAGGACTTAAGAAATAAGATGAGGTGAGATGAAGCTTTAATGATCTCAATGGGGAAATTCCAGTTTGTGTGCTCAAAACAGTCCTGTAAGAGTTTGTTTTTTGCCTTCAGGACATGAACAATGCCAAGCTGTTTAGTGATGAGGCAGCCAACATCTACGAACGTGCCATCGGGACTCTACTGAAGAAGAACATGCTGCTATACTTCTCCTTCGCTGACTATGAAGAGGTCAGTGTTCAGCTACATAGAGCAGCAACTGGTATTCAAGATGGCAAGAGGCGCAGGATCTCGTCTGCATGTTTCTAGTTTATTAACTTTCTGCTGTCCTCATAGAGTCGTATGAAACACGAGAAGGTCCACAGCATCTACAATCGGCTGCTGGCCATTGAGGACATTGACCCCACGCTGGTCTACATCCAGTACATGAAGTTTGCAAGGAGGGCAGAGGGCATCAAGTCAGGTCGAACGATCTTCAAGAAGGCCAGAGAAGACCTGCGCACACGTCACCACGTCTACGTGACCGCAGCACTGATGGAGTACTACTGCAGCAAGGTGAAGACGCACATAAACACTCACTCCCTTCTTTAGCTGGAGTAGGGTGTTTGATGGACTCTTAATCAAAATCAGCAAGAACTGTATACCTCAAATTTCTTTTTATTTTTTTATTTTTTATATCTCTTTTGATCTTTCCTCACAGGATAAATCTGTGGCCTTCAAGATATTTGAACTTGGTTTGAAGAAATATGGTGACATTCCAGAGTACATACTTGCATACATTGATTACCTCTCACACCTTAATGGTAAGTTATGTCTGACAAAATACAGAATTGATACATAGAATGTGGGACATATTGTTCTTTAATGATAGCATTGGATATTAGGCATGCAGTGGGGTCCTGTCAGTACTTAGGAGATGAAAACACATGCATATTCTCAGAAATTATGTTTTAGTTTGACTCGCCTTATTGTTAACCTGCATTGTTAAGCTTGTAGCTATGGCCTCTAAAGGAGGATTGTCTCTCGAATAATAATGGAAGATGGTGTATGACCATGCTTTTTTTTTCTCTCTCCCTCTCCTGTATCCTCATTCCAGAGGATAACAACACCAGGGTTCTGTTTGAGCGTGTCCTCACCTCAGGAAGCTTGTCACCAGAAAAATCTGGGTAATGTCAAGTATTTAATTAGTGAACATGTGTGTATGTGTGTGATGTAGAAACCCATGGCTCTGATGATGTTTGTTTGACTTTCTTCTTCAGAGAGATCTGGGCTCGGTTCCTGGCCTTTGAGAGCAACATAGGAGACCTGGCTAGTATTCTGAAAGTAGAGCGCAGGCGTTTCACAGCCTTCAAGGACGAGTACGAGGGCAAAGAGACGGCCTTGCTCGTAGACCGGTACAAGTTCATGGACCTGTACCCCTGCTCTACCAGCGAGCTCAAAGCCCTTGGATACAAGGTGTGTACCTAGCCCAGTTTAGATGGCACATCATGGGATCTCTTGCTCCAAAAGCAGCTTAGTGGATCAGGCTTTTCTGTGGGCCTGGACTGACTTTTAACTTCTGTCCACTCTGTGTTTGTAGGATGTGTCTCGTGCCAAACTGGCGGCACTGCTCCCAGAGACTGTGGTGACCCCCTCTGTGCCCACACTGAAGGACGAAGCTGATCGCAAACCGGAGTACCCCAAACCTGACACCAACCAGATGATCCCCTTCCAGCCTCGTCACCTTGCCCGTACGTAGCCCCTTTACTGCCCCAAGATCTTCTGGACGTTACATCAGTTACCCCAGACCACTGACTCCTGGGTCTCAAAGGGATTGCACAAGTGCATTGAGACTTCACATGTATTGTGCTTATGTTTCATTGATGTTTGCTGATATATTGTTGATGTATCTCTGCACCGACGTCACCAAGGTCTCTACGTACTTGGTGAATAAAACGATTCTGCTTTGATGTTGCCTCTCGGGTTCCTCCCCACAGCTCCAGGTCTGCACCCTGTCCCGGGCGGAGTCTTCCCAGTCCCCCCAGCTGCTGTTGTCCTCATGAAGCTGCTTCCTCCGCCTACGTGCTTCACTGTGAGTAACAGCAGCAGCTTAATACCCTCAAGCTCCCATAATTGATGATAAATGAGAAAAATGTAAGCAGCAGACTTTTCCTTCTCGGATTCAAGCACTGAGTCTGTGGTTGTCTTCTTGCTACAGGGTCCCTTTGTTCAAGTGGATGAGATCATGGAAAGTTTCAGGAGATGCACACTTCCTGAGAGTAAGTGGCTTTAGTCAACATTTCAGTCAGTCCATTTCTGTTTTTGTGGGTTATGCTATGATTATCTGCCCTACTGTATTTGACACATGCTGATGACCTCTCTGTGCTCTCGATAGCTGTGGATGCTGCTGTGGAGCTGATCACAGGTAGACAGCCCGATGCAGCCGGGGAGGGCAACGGATCCATGGAGAACCACGCTGTTGCCAAGTCGCTCAAGAGGCCTAACGCAGACTCTGATGAGGAGGATGACAAAGGAGCTGTAGCTCCACCCATACATGACATCTACCGCGCACGCCAGCAGAAGAGGATTCGATAAACTCACTAAAACACACAGTGAACCCTACAGGGACGTAATCCTCACTGGTGATCCTATAGGGTAATCTTACATGTCTACATTTCTGTGAGTGCGTCTGACAGATTCTACTTCTGTTGATCCCTGTACAGCAAGCACGCATACGTATAAACACACACACAGACGCACACTTGTGTGTTTTTTGTGGCTTTGTTTTTTTAACAGTTTTTATTTTTAAAAACTGAACAATATACTGTACAAAGTTTTTAATTCAACCATTGATTTTGACACAGCTGAGTTCTGGCCTTGTGACGTTCCAGTGATGGCAAAGTGGAATCGATCTTCTTTTTTTTCTTTTTTTTTTTTTCTAGGTAAATGGAGAAAACACATTTCCTTACAATAAACGGGGGAAAGAATCCAACCAGACCTGCTTTTTCATTTGACTTAACGTTACTGATGCTTAATAAATCCCATTCTTCTCCAGATTAGATTGCACATTTTGTTATATGAGTTTTACTTTAGCACATCCGTGTCAGGCGTTATGGTTACCACTAGGGGGCAGCATAGGGCAGTACAGGACAGGCAGAGCCACTGTAGTTGAAGCCCAGGATTCAAATACAGTTAATTCGCCAGGCATCTGAATTAGCAGTTGACCTTAAAGGAACAGTCATCCTCTATTTATCTAATCATATTCTCACCATGGCAGACAGCAGAACATCAGACCATGCATCCAAGCAGGTCTGCATTAGCAGGAAAGGAGAGCTTTAAAAACCTTTGACAGCCTTTAATTGGGTAAAGGAGTGTTGAAGTGCCTGTCTGAAGTGTTGTCTGGATGGATTTTGGATTTGATTATGGTACCTAGCTATATGCTGTAAGTATATTTTTATCTACGTGAGGACCAGGAATGATTAAGTCGTGAATCACAAAAGAAATTCCCGGTCCCCACATTGCTCAAATTCAGATCATATGTACTGACCCTCTTAAGGTAGATCTATATCGCTGTGACCAATTCACAAGATAGCTTGAGGGCTAATATGTATTGTTTGGAGTCTGTAAAGAGACCCATCAAAGCAGAAGAACTCAATGATGAGTATCCAGTGTTATTTCCTGCATACACAGCCGCTCATTAACTTCCCCAGTGAACACTTAGATGTTATGTACCAGTGGCATACACAAGAGGGAGACAGTCACTAGGCGTACTTTTTTGCTTAGAGTGTTTAAGTGCTTCAAGAGAGTAAACATTCCCAAAGGGCTGTGCAATCCTCTGAAGTAAACGCAAAGAGGGAGAGTGGGTCAGTGATACACCTGAAGGGCACTTTTGTCCTCTAAGTCTGATTAGATGTCACGCCTGAGGAAGACTGTTGCTTTCTCAAAATAGGGGGTGCCCTAAGGCAGCATCTTCATGTTACAGGAGCAGCCTTCAGAGATAGTAAACACAGCCACTCACTTGCAGGCTGAATGTCTAGTACTGGGAGTGGTAAACCTTTTAGAATTATGTAACCGGCAGAAAGTGACTGATCTTGTTCTGCACTTGAATTATTTAATCGCTCATGAAACAAAGTGGCCAAAGAGGCATCATTTGGGGATTGACCACAATGTCATTGTTATTAAAATCTATTATTTAGCTGTTGGAAGGCTGTATGCATTTTGGCTATGTAAATATTGACTGTTGTACGGTATAACATTCAGATGGAAAATACTGGAAAAATTAAAGCAAATTAAAATTACTTTAGAATGTATCATTAGCTGTCATATACTGACAGTAATAGAGTTCTGACACTCTATTTGAGATTGAAAATGTGTCCAGTCCTATAATGTGTTTTTTCTATGGCAGGGCTATACTTCTGTTTGTTTAGACATCAACAAGCAAAATGTGTAACTCGCATGCTTGCCAGCTGTTCATATTCACATTGGATTGGTTACATCATTATTTATCTACCCACTACAGTCTTTGTTCTCTGTATGAGCCAGACCCTGTTGGCTTATTCACACTGAGCTCTGAGCCTATTCCCATGTAACATTGTGACGCAGAAGACCATAGTACTGCCACATAAAAAGGATTTAATCCCAAAATGACATGTCCACCATTTGGAAAGATGTGCCAGCTGCTCTCACAAAATGACTGATAGCAAAAAAATTGTACTTTTTAGAAGGTTAGTTAACTTCTTGGTGGACAAAATGTATTATTAATTGTGGATTGTTTATATTTAACAGATATTGAATGATAAACTCCACATAATGATTTTTTCCCCCTAAAATGGTGTTGGAGGGGAGCTCCCCATAAGACCCCAGTATTCTTACTCTTTAAGCAAATTAACTAACAGCTCATTGGCCCATTCTCACTGTCCAGTTATGACTGTTGTGAAGTTGATTTTAGGGATTACAGCTAGGAAAATACAGAGTCAATCTGTATTATCTGATGTGAGCTACTAAAGTAAAATTGGATGATCGGTACTGGAGAGGACAGCTCATGTTGCTATTTGAAATGAAGATCTACTGTTTGAATGTTGAACCCTCTAATAATCTCATATTTAGCCATCTCATATCTTGAGACAAGGGCATACTTGGTTAGCCTGCAAATTCTAAAATAGACAAGGGATCACAGGATATGAACGAACACTATTCGTCTTTGATAAAGAGCAAATCTAACATGTTATTCCAAAGATTACATTCATTTACTTAAGGAAAATCATATGTGATTAACACTATTTCACAGATTTGGTGATTGAATGGACTGGTCAGATGACAAAGTCTGATGACTATTACAACATCTACAATTAGAAATATGGGACAGCTTTAGATTCAACTAACATACAACTCTCAAATGAAACAAGGACTTGAGATTGTAACCCTATATTTAACAGCAAAAGCCATGTGTAAGGCTTGTGGATGGGTTAAGTAAAAATGGACAGAACGTACTGCAGGGTTTCTCATTTTCTTATTTATAAGACATTTGGACGTGCTGTTGTCACAAAACAGCTGGTTATCGTCAGGCAGTACAACAAGGAAATCCTACAATATGACTGAATGCTGTCTTATGTTCTGCGAATAAATTACGTGACACTCCAGATGTCAAATGCTAATGTGATTCCTCTCTTCATTAGAATATAGACATTGTGTCCTTGCCATGAAAGAGAGCAATGTTCATAATGTGTCAATGTTAGACAATTCCTGTCGAATTCTAGCAAGTTCTGCCAAACTATGAAAAAGATGCTTGTGGTTCAGGGTTAGGCTGAGATTTTTCCTGTCACCCGGCAATGCGGAAGCAAGTTCCACAGTTGATTAAAAAGAATTATAAACCAATTTGATACAGAAAACTGAGGATGCCACAAAAATGAAGGTATGGTTAGTAGTCAAAGAGCTTACAAACATCTGCTTTGTTGGTTTGTAGCAACAAACACAAAAACCCCACGGCACGATTCTCATGAATGTCTATGACTGTTTACAACATCTCAAAATCAGACTTTCAAATGTTCAGGTTCAAATTTCCGTTCTGAGGGTTCCCCCAGACATAGTTGTACTGTGCATCGCACTGTATACAAGAAACCACATGAACAGACACATCTTTATTCCTGGCACTGTCTCTGTTGCACAACCATAAAGAATACATTCATGGAAGCAGGCTACGCAGACGGTCGACCTTCTTCGCACTGGCTGGAGTATTGTCAAGACGCATTGCACAGTGAAAACATCCAAACTCTCAAGAATACTCTGTTCATTTTGTTTTTCTCTGCACCAAACAAAGTCTCACATATCACTGACAGACAGTGATATTCCATGTGAGTGTCATGGGTCCTCATGTCCTTAAATATTGCAGCTTATGAAAAATCTCTACACTAAAATTCACATTCATGTTCAGCATTTTAAATTACACTTTTCACATACAAGTACATAAAATCCACCTGGACTGCACATCTTCACATCATTTACATCACATTAGCCTTTGTTCTTACATCTATCTTTTTTTTACATTATAATACACAAACGATTCGACAAATAAATATCACTGTAGCTACGTGTTGACACTGGACAATCTATTTCCAAAGTACTGAACAAAAATCTCAGGGTGGCCTTTATAGAACTGTCCCAGCAGCCGCCTCTTCTCCTTGATGGAGAGTTTAGGGTTCTCGTGGATTGTCCGGAGCAAAGACCAAAGTTCTTCTTTAGTGGTTTTCTGTACACTTTCTGCATAGGCTTTACCAGTCACTCTTCTGCAGTACGTTGAGCCTGAGGGAGAGGTAGATGGAGAGAGAATGCAGAGTATCATCTTATAAATTGTTGCTGGGTCAGATAAACCAACAGTCAAACAACTGAATATATGTACAAGATAAACAGATAAAAGAAAAACATGCAAACCTGTAATGACATCTGGATCTTTCCCTTTCACAATATTCGTTAGTCTGTCACTGACCAACTTGTGCAATGTAACAGGAATCTGGTGGAAAAAAAGAGCAAAAACAACATGTAGTTTCCATTAATCTTGACATAAAGCTGCAACATGCAACTTTTTCACATTAAAATAACAATAAATAAATACACAGATATATCATACATAGATATATCATGCCTAAATCCCCTGTGAAACTGGCTTTTCAATGATGTTTGGGACGTTTTGGGGCGTAAACCATTTTCTATGGGTGTAGCTATCAAGAAGAGACTAGCGGCCACAGCAAAGGGAAGTCAAATCAACAACAACAATAGCGGAAAGCAGTAAAAAGAACATACAGTGAAACAAAAGTTAGGAGGGCAAGACTTGCAATACACTTCACTGCCTCAAGGCAAAAAGTTGCATATTGTAGCTTTAAGCAACAGCAGTACTGTATAGCTGTGATCCAAACCCCAGTGACACAGGCTTTCATCCATTTCACTTCACTGATAGAGCGGTCTGATAAGAGTATTGCTGTCATCATTACACTGTAGATATTGGAGCAATCAGAGATAGGGTTGCAGAAATGCTGTTCTCACTATCTTCACTTTATTTGGAGAGGAGACAGACAATCTAGTTTATGAACTCCCATTCAAGTTATTTCCAATGTCTGAGTTGTAAACCTGCTTCGAAACAGCCTGGGTAAACAGCAGTTTATCAACCCAGCAGTCTTAGGCTCTCACAGAATACAGCACATACACCTATAAACACGGGCAAAGAGGCAACACTCACCTTAAACAGATCACAGTGGTTATCCAACATGAAGAGAACCATCAAGTCCACCTTTCCTTTGGGGAGTCTCCTGCTGTAGACGATGGCACTTGAGAAAGACCGTTTGACTGCCATTCTGTTCTCAATCTGAGGGATGCATTTGGGGTTAGCAAAGATCAAATGCACACATGCACTTATACACACACACACACACACACACACACACACACACACACACACACACACACAAGTGCTCACCTCTTTGTGCAGTTTGACCTCCTGTGGTTTGGCTGCAACAGCCATGAACCTCAGGAGCCTGCGCAGCTCCTCCCTGCTGCGAGAGTCCTGCAGCTTCAGGCTGAGCTGCAGAGCCTCCAGAGCCTGCTCTTGCTTCCCATTCACTGACAAGAACCACACAAAACACCAGGATGAGTACACTGGAGCTTGGGAAAAGTATGAAACACATTCTCTCACTTTGTATTATATTCTTTGTTTACCAATACACACTATCTGATGTAACTACCCCTTGTGCTATAGAAACAATAAGACTGACATGGATCTGGTATATTGTGTAGAAACCCTATGAGGAATCACATCAAAGCCAAAAGCCAATATATGATAGGATGGTTGTACATTTTAGTGCAGAGTCAGTAAGGTGAGGCTTGGCGCATGGTACATTCACTACCAGGAAGTAGCTTGGTGATTTTCTAACTGTAGAGGCTGTAGTGGCATGACTTCAATATTATGTTCAGTAATTCTTAGTCACAGCACTTTGATGTTAACAGGTGGAGTTTTTAAAGTCAACATAGTTTCACTCACTCCAATCATGCATAACCCCCCACCTCCATCTAAGCACCTATAAAGCGATAGCGCACTTGTTGAGTTAATGCACCATTACATCTTCATTCAAGCTTATAATCAAATATATCAAACATTAGGAGACCTTTTATTTTGCTTTGAAAAATGTCATTTGAGAAAAAAGTCCCTTCTGTGCTTTGCTAGTATCAAAGCATTGTAGTGAACTGAAGTTTAACGTGCCATTATTTGCCATCACTATAAAAACCTCACCACCCCCCACCCCAAACCCCCAAACCCCCAAACCCCCACCCCACCTGAAAACAACACGACACCAAAGAGATCTCTCTCACCCAGCAGCTCGGAGATGCCAGAGTGGATGTCGAAAATGTGGTTGCTAAGCAGAGGCGGGTGCTGTGCGTGTCCGTAATGCTGAGCCAGGACCCCGTAGAGCAGCGTCTTACACTGGGCCTGGTCGTCAGCGCAACCGGCCAAACCTCTGCTGACCTCCACCACCAGTCCATCTGGCAGAAACTCCAGACAGTCCACCGCCACTGACATCCACTCATCGGCCCTGAGGGAAGAGTGAGTTATCAGGATTTTAAACACAGGCAATCCAGCCAAAAGTTTGAAGCAACTGGGAGATAGAGAGAACCCAGTTGATGGAGATAGATAGTAGGTCAGTTAAGCCCTTGAGATAAACACAGCAGTTTAAAGAGACATCAATGGCTGTGTTTCCCTAATAACTGGAGAAGCCCGAGGGCAAAGACGAAGGCACAACACAAGCAAAAATGCAAAGTGTGCAAGTTCATATGTACATAACACTTAGGGTTGTGCTAGACATCTGCCTGTAAAGCAACTGGCTGGACAGATGCACCGAGAAAGGACTTTTATGAAGCATCCAAGTTGGCTAAGCCCTAACCTTAAGCCAGAGGGGTACAAGTTCTAGAACACGAGAAACCCTGCAGAATGAAAAGAACAGGAACCATTCTAGAAGAGTTAGAAGATTCCAGCGGGCTTTAGTAAGACGTACTGTGCTTCACTGAAGGCCTTGAGAACCTCTCTGTCTAGGTAGCTCGATGTGTACAACAGGTCCGGGTCGCTGTCCATGTTGTGCAAGGGGGGCCGGGGGTTGTCCTTGCCCTCCAGCAAGCTCTCCAACAGGGGGAGCTCTATCAGCTGCAGCAGCCTGAACACCGCCTGCTGGTGCCACACCTCATCCACCACTGAGAAAAACACAAAGGAGGGTGAATACTCATGAGGGTCATATAGGCACAGAGACACACACACGTGCCACTGCCAAGCATCTGCCACTATGACAATGATTCTGGTGTAATGGTATGGTATATGAAAACAGGGAACCCACTTCTTGTCATGTCACGGAATATGACTTACGCTCTTGTGAAAGGCCAAGGTTGATCATCTGAGGGGTGATGGTGGAGCTCAGGTTGAGGTTTCCCAGAACGTCCTCCAGTGATTTGTCTGTTTTTACGGGGGAGTGGGTGGAGTAGCTCAGCACCTCTTGTCTGAAGAGAGACACATAATGACAGCAATCAGTGGAAATAATTGGAGGGGGAAAAAAGCAGACTTATTACTGGAACAAATGTCACATCTAGCAGCAAATGTTTTCTAGTACTGCTGATTCAGTCATAATTTGGTGCTGTTTTGATTACATTCATTTCACATCAAGGTAACCCAAGCGAATATAGCTGACAAAATAACAACTGTCCAATTTCCAGCCTTAATCCATTTTTGATGAACATTAAATAGGGCGTTTGAAGCTGTATTCTATTTCCGTTACATTATTTCCATGAAGACACGACTTGGCAAATAACAGGAGGTTCTCTTAAACGGTTACAGCACATGGTTCTTCATTTCAACAACAGCGTCTGTATCTTTCATCTCTCAGACACAGATTAGACGCATCAGGCCTGTTCCCTGGTACAGTCAAGCGCTGTCACTCTCAGTACCACATCAGATCAAAAGGGTGCCAACAGAAAGTGCTGAGGCCATGTGATAGCAGCACATGGGTAATGCTTCCTGAATTTTAGCTCTCCCCAGCCTCAGAGTGAAGGGGGGTCACTGTGAGTTCAAGGATTCAGATTTTTGAGCCTTTAAAATTAGTTGGAGCCTAGCACTCCCATGCCTTTCTGTCTTTTTTTCCGTTGACATTTCAACTGAAATAATTAAGTGCACTGAAATAAAGTTTTAGAGGTCTTAAATGTGAAGATGAAGGGACTCATATCAGCTGTAATCAGGTGGTAACTGCAAATTAAGAGAATGAAAGACTGAATGATGGAGCCTCAGGAGTTTCAGGCCATGGTTCACTAGTCTTCAGAGACGCATTAGGTTAGACATTTAAACCCAATCTAAAGCCATATTGGATTTGGGATTAACTCCTTAATCGGCTATCAGGGGGAAGGAGAACAAAACAAATCAAAATCAGATGTGAAAATGTTCTGATGTGGGCCTGTACCGTGTGCACGATGGACTGTAGTTGTTCTTGTTCCTGTTGATGCTTGGCGAGTCATAGCCGCTCTCGATGGTGCTGGTGGAGTGGGAGTTGATGTTGGTCAACAGTGCGGAGCCGTACGCCGGGCTCACGAACCTGTACAAACTGCAACTACTGTCCTCAAATGTGGCCCGCCTCTTTTCCTTGCCAAAGACTTTGGTGCCCACCGGCTCAAACACCCGCGAGTCCATGAGGGCCTGACAAAGTCGGACAGCCTTGTAGCGGGGAACCTCCTCGTCGCCGCAGAAGCGGCTCTGGATGACGTGTGCCAGCACCACGTCCACAGCCTCTGAGCCCAGGAAGCAGTCATGGTAGGACTTCAGGTTGTGGCGCCGCCGCTTGACCTCCACATGAGACTGGAGGTTGGTGATGATGCTGCTCCAGATGAAGGTGGCTCGGAACGGCTTCCCGGCCATGCCCTGCTCTGACCCAGGAGGAGACAGGAACAAAAAGAGGGAGGGTGGAAAAGACAATGAGAGGGGTGAGAGTGAGTGAAGAATAGTTGTGAAAAACTCTTAAATTAGCCAACAAAATGTAGGAGGGGATAAATCTAATCAGTGTCCTTGGAAAACCTGAAACTCCATGAAGACACTTGTCAGGATTCACATTTTCATTGATGCACATATTTGCACAGACAATTTGCAACACATTTACTGCATCTTAAACTCATACATTTACCAATACATAGGATTTGATGTTGCAATCCTTTGTGCCATAATCCAAGATGAGCATTCATACAGAAGCCCAATTCAGATGTCACAAGAATGACGTACTAACCCACAAATGGTGACTACAGTGAAACCAGACTATGAAACCAGTTCTACACATAGATGCATGTCAACTGCAACTAAAACCCAAAAGTGGACATGAAAAAAAACTAAATCTCTCAGGCATGAGGACCCTTAGAATGCAATGCTATCTACACTAACCAAATGTTCCTCCAAAACAGACAGTTAAGCAGTGTCAATATTGTACTCACATTCATGTAAATCGCAAAGAATTCTGCTCTTTTTAACACACACAGAGCATCACAGTATTATCTGTGTAACGTGACACAACCACAGAATTTAAAGTCAATTCAAGTTCTCTGGGTGTAACAGTACAAGCCTCAGTCTATCTCATGGGACTGATAACCTATCCCAACCCCTCTTCTGCAGCGTGCTTGTCTGTGAGCGTTTCAAGCGCTTTATTTGATTTCACTAATCAAATGAGAACACCTAAGGTTCAGATACCACAGCGGTTCAGCATGGTTTAAGGACATTTAGGGACACAGAGAGTGTTGTCTGGCAGCTTCCCACTATAGCAGAAACCTGATAGAATCTTGCTGCACCCAATCACACATGCACAAGGAAACAGACACACAATGATCAGATTGTGAGCCTGCTCTCACGAGAGACATCCTAATATGTTTCCATTGTACTTTCAACTGGGTGGGCTGCATCGCTACCCTCTAACACACACACACACACATACACGCTTAAATCAGTAGATAATTCATGACAACATATCAAAACGCACATGCAGATACAATTACGCACAGACACGTTCACCAACCCACAATACATTTTCCCAACACATCTCATCTGCTCTTCTGGGTTTGATAGGTCTTCGTCTCAAAGATTGATGATTGTCTTGGCTGCAACAAAAAGAGTCTGCGCTTACGTCATCCACCACAAACCAAACCAATGAGAGGAAGGGGCGATGGAGGAGGGGTGGTGTTGGAGCTGGCCCTATAGAGATGCTGGTGTGTGATGGGGCTTTCATCTCGCAGCGGGAAACATTTAAAGTCTGGTAAGCAAATGTTAACCTGGGTTAGGGGAGGATCTGAGAGACTCGCTGTGGCCATAAATCAGGCAGCAGCCAGGCTCCACGTTACAACAACACGACATGACAAATACTATTTGCAACCTATTTGTAAACCTTAAAAAACACAAAGGCTTGGGAAGACTACAGCAGCGAGCATATGTTCACCCACTCATTCAAAAACACAACAGGTCACTGAGCACAGAGGAAGGTGTGTAATAGATATCTTGATGGACCTGCTGATTAATGAGATCCATCTACGTCAAACTGTGTTTCCCTCTGTGGTAGAAGAGATTGTCCTGGACCAGGGATTTGCATTCCAGGGAGGAACAACTGATAGCACTGGGGTTGCAGCAGTTGCCCAAGGCTTCATCTGCTTTACATAGAATACCTTTAAAACAATATGAACGCTATTCCTTTAAACAGCATGTAGGTCTGATATAGGAATCATAAAGAATAGGCTGATGGTGAATATCCTAAATGAAACAAATAAATGATGGATTTTTTTTTTTTCAATTCTTCAAGACTCCTTAAGAAAAAAGTTCTACAGTAATCTTATAATAAGGGTCACTATCAACATTACTAAGTGGCATACACACTAGCCTACACGTTCATGTAGGAATATCATAGGAATATTATAGTGATTTTTCAACAGGTCTAGCAGGCTCAATAGACACTCAACTGTAAAACTGCATTATCAGAATGAAATCCTTGATTTAGGAGTTAACAGCACGGCCATCTGGAAAAACCGTCGGGGGCCCTGGATTATTAAACCTAAACCTAAATCCGGATCTGATCAATCAGAGAATTATTGGGTTGAAAACCTGGGGTCGCGGGGTCACGCGGTGTGGGAACCCGGCTGCTCTGTCACCTCGTGTTGCTCGCACCGGACTGAGATTTGAGCCCCTTGTGCACAGTTGACGCCGCTCCTGTTTCCCAGCAGACAGACCGGGGCGATGCAGGAGGGAATTGACTTGCATTTCAGTCAAGGGCAAAACAGCAGTGTGTGTTTGCACACATCAGTGGGGGTAAATAATCGCAGAGGGAGCAGCGCTGTCAACACATGGGTCTGCCCCTCATGATCATGGTGACTATCACACCAATGAAAAATAAAACTTAAATAATATTTGCTACTACTGCAACAAGTAGCCTATAGGCCTAATGGTTCCAGAAAAAGCAAAGTTGATTTGGAGACATTTTACAATACTAGGCTACTGCAACAAGTAGGAAAGTTGGTTTGGAGATAGCCTATATTATGATACTACTGCAAATGATTTCAAGAAAGCATAGAGGTTGATTTGGGGAAATGATATCAGGCTACTGTAGCTCTGCGGCCATGTGGCAGGTGTCCACAGTGGCAGATGCGTTCATTCCTCCTGCATGCTGAGACTAGTTAGACTGACTGATCAAACCTGAGGATTCAATACACGAAAATGCTGAACCACAGTGGGCTATTGGTGCGTTTGAATTTGAATCCTTATGCAATGATAAGGTATAAAAGCCATGTCATTCTCCATACTACTATACCTACGTTTTGGTGAGAACACACTGAAATGCCAGGTAGGCCTACTTGCCTACAACAGAAATGACTGGCCAATGCCATAGGACCAAGATACATTTCTCATATATACTTTATAATATGTTTAAAGATATGTTTCAAAATATACGTTAATTGTCCAAAAATATATTTGTACGACATTCATTTTTTTTTTTTTTTTTTTTTTTTAATAGGCTACTTAGAGATATTTGTCAACAGGGCATGGGAGGAAAATATTTAAAAAAAATTCCAGTGCCCAAAATATATTTTGAATACAGTTTTTAAATACATTGTCGGCGATTTTTGTATAATTTGAAACATAATTCTAAACTTATGATGGACATGTGTTTTTTCAGTATGACACGTTAGAAGTATGTCCCTGTCGAGCCCTGTATTTTCAGTCTGAAGCCCAACTATAGGCGACCCAAGAACAATTTGATTTCTTAGAAAGAAAAGCTACAATACAGAACTCCAATAAGTTAGAAAACTCCAATAAGCAGAACTCTTCAAGCTACAGAATTACACTGCAAACACAGGGAGAGAGAAATACAATCATAGTTATATCTGTACATATATAGCCTATACTTATTATTACAAGTGATTGAGTCTGTGTTATTACCTGGTGGTCGGTGCATGAAAAACTTGTTCCCGGTGCGGTTTACAGTGACTGTGAAAACCAGCCATTCAAATAATGTCCTTGGTCCTGAAATGTCCCAAAGTCCTCCTGTCCGGTGTAACGTGACGCACACGACTAGCTGCAGAGTCAACCCCGAAACCGTCTCCTCCCACCGCAATACATTATTCATGGCCCGAGTGTATATAAACCCTCCCTGCCTGGTCATTAATAATAATGAAGCTTTCAGTCAAAATTTAAAATTCCCCCCCGCCCCTCCTCCCTCCTCCCTTCCTCGCTCTCTCCCTCCTCCCTCCTTCCCTCTCTCTCTCTCTGTTTCCCTAACTGGAAGGTACACAACAACACAAAGCCTCACACACTCACTTTTTTTTTTTCTTCTTCTCTTTTTTTACTTAGCCCAATCTGTCTGAACTGAAAGTTTCCTGGCACTGTTGAAAAAGTTCTGAATTACTTGAATTACCACCCGCCACCTGTCTCCATCAAAAGGTTTCACCTCCAGAGGTAAATCATTTTCTTTTATCATGTGAAAGGATTAGTCATTATAATACAATGCTGAGTAGCCAAAGCCAACCTTGACATTGCTCTGCAGCATGTCGTTACAATGTTAATGAGAAAAGCTGCACCTTTACCCAACCACTTAAATTCTCTTACTTCAAATATTTCTATTGATGCAATAAAACACTTGAAAATTAAAACAAATGATGAAATTCTACAAAGTTCTCAGACTACCTTTCACTCACCAGGCCGCACCCTAAAAGCATACAGGAGAGGTAAGTCTGATTATGCCGATAAAGACCTATTCCATAGCAACCACTATTTGAGACAATATTAGATGTCAGCTGTGTGTGGTTTTCAGTCTTTCAAGTTCATTTACCTCCACTCAAGAGAGAAGAGAAGAGAAGAGAAGAGAAGAGAAGAGAAGAGAAGAGAAGAGAAGAGAAGAGAAGAGAAGAGAAGGTGGCTTAAATGAAATGTAAAGAGGAAGTTCCTAAGAAAAAATCAAGAATGGGGAAGGCATGGAAAAACAGATACCTGTGTCTTTAAGTAAAAAAGCAAATGTCACTGGTGACATACTTCTGAAATAAAACACCTGACTGCAGGTACCTCAGGTGTCAAAGCGGTCATGATGCTATTCATATGAAGCTGTGCAACCTGTATACAGGCAAACAGCCTCTATAAATTGTCTCAAATGTTTTTTTTGCTGATGAAGAGCAAACATGCACATCCCGGGGTAAATACACACGACCCATATTAGGGATGAACTGCATGAACTGACTGAGGAGTGAACCAGGTGCCTTCTTTCCTGAGGTGTAATCTGACAATGGAAAAGGAGTAACGTGACACTGTAAACGCATGGTGTACAGTGCGTCACAATGTTGGTCACTTGCTGAAAGGAAGACTCTGACAACAATTATCTTCATGAGACACAAGAGTGGTGCAAGGGGTGAGAAGCGCGACTGTGACAAACTGGTTTGATCACTGTCCTCTTAGCCTCTTTTATGCATGAAAACGCTTTTTGAAGTGAGACAGTGAGAGAGGAAGGGAGAGAGACAGAGAGGGGTGTGTCGCCAGCATAAAACCGGTCCTAGATCTGTCACATGGTTAGTCTTTAAAACCACCTAGGATGACAGAAAAGTCAACAGTACTGACCGCTGGACAGACTCATGTGGTTAGAGCAGCTGGGTTGTGAGCAGAAGGTCACCAGTTTGAATCCCCAGATCAGGCTGAGAGGGGAAATTAATGAGTGATGTTTTCCCCTCTGTCAACAAATACCACTGAGCTGCCCTTGAGCAAGGCACTTAAGCCCCAGTTGGTCCAGTGGAGCTGCTCAGTGGTCACCAGTAGAAGACTGTGGTTGTCTCCCAGGTGTGAACGTGTGTAAGTTTAAGGATGTAGGGTGGTATGGAAAAAGAGCATGTGTGCTCATCAAAACCCTTCCCCCGATAAATACAGGCTAGTTGTCAGATGAAATATGAACTATTCCAAAACCAACAACAATGAATGATAATAAGGGCTATATAACTTCTTCTAAAAAAAATCTTTCAACATCTCTATGGAGATTAAAAGCCACAAAAGCTTTTCTTTATACAGAAATGTTATGATAGTGTATTTGAACTTTGGCATAATGTTGGTACGCAGAGTCACAAAAGTAGCTCCCACAAGTAATTCTTGTATTCCAGTCCAAAGTAAAGGTATAATGCTGTTGTCAATCAATTTAACAATAAGTACCAGTAGTACTACCTCTGAAGAAATAGTCATAACATAATCATTACATTGATGTATTATCAGCTGACTACATCACATAAAAGAGTCCCAGAGTATTGAATTCATAATACCTCAGTATGACTAGTTGTAACTTGAACTTGTGTATGAACGTATATGAACTCACCTTTTCTCTTGCTGTAGATGACGTTTTTAATAGTTACACAGCAATTATGCCCACATAGAACAAGACAAAGGAGATCCACTCCTTAAACGAAAGTTAGCCCGGTGCCTTCAGTTACCCAAGTCGCATGAGAAGCCTTTGGTTGATGCCAAAACTGGTTTTACAACTCTGTGACTGAATGCATTGCAGTCAGATGTGCTGGTATTTTGTAAACCGGTCACGAAGCTTACTTCATTGTTGTAGAATGGAAAAATGTTTCACACATACAAACAAGACAGCAAGAGAGAGAGAGAGAGAGAGAGAGAGAGAGAGAGAGAGAGAGAGAGAGAAAGAAAGAGAAACAGAGATAGAGAACTGTAGTTAATACAATCAGAAACCTAGTCGACAAGGTCAAAGCAATATTTGCTCTCTCGTTTCTTTCCCCGTGCCTGGAAAACCGTGTTTATTTCCTTTTCTCTCCCCTTCATACTTATCGGTCATGCAGTGTTACTAAAGAATAGCTAATTTATAGGCACAATGATGACAAATATTCTGAGGAATTTTCTTGAGGCGATGGCATTCAAAAGTCAAGGAAAAGTTCTTTCAGGTTAAGACAACTTGCAGACTAGCTGGCAGGTGTAGCGTGAAACATTCCTGTGACTGCTGTGTTGCTGGTTCAGATCCCTCGCTGAAACTGGGTGGGTGAAGTGATTGAAAAGCGCTTTCACACCTTCAGCAACTATCATCAAAGCCCAGTTGTCAGCAATACATGTCTGGTTATGCTGAGCATCTGCCAGACTGAGTGTGTCTGAGTGACCCTCCCATCCACAGACTACTGCTGTATCAAGTGTGTACCTGACTGGTTAAATACAGCTTTAAAACTATGGCTTCATTACACAGCACATTAGGTTTTACTAGATGACATTTCCCAAACCATGTGGCTCCCCATATCTGTGTTCTCCAGTCTTATCCCATACACAGCCCTCCACTTATCTGTGCTCCTCTCGCCTTCTCACGCTGCCTCAAAAGGGCCCTCTCAGTCTATCTCCCACATATGGAACAATGCGGCGCATTAAAATTCATAATGCTTTTCATCTGGAGAGCAAGACTTTCAACAACTATCTCTACCAGTTGTGCCCGTACTGGAATCCCAAACGCTTGCCTAGCTGGCCCTCCTCCGCCCCCGCTCCTCTCCGGCTCCAAAACAAAAGACAGAGGACAGTGGCCTTCTTCACGGAGCCGTCGCCGGAGCACAGAGACTCTTTTGTCTTTTCAGGGTGCAGATAATTCTGCATTGTGGCTGCCTGGCTGGACAATCATATTTTATTCAACAGGGCCAGACGACTCTTTCAGACGACACAAAGTCAGCCACCCAGTCCAGGGCGAATAGTTTGGTCATGAGAGCATGGTGGGCGAGCATCACTCCCGAGTTTCCCGCCTTGGAGTGTCCTCCCTCACACGGATATGAGCCAACACTAACGGGACACACACACAGGTGAAGTTTTGACACTAACTGACCTTTCTGTGTGCAGTTAGGAAAAAGAGTTTCTTCAATAGCCGCCACTGTTTAGTCCAGTTTCTTTTGTATTTGACAACACACTATCAGATGGAAAAACAAAATTGAACTGACATTGCAGTGATTGTGTCTAGAAGTGGGTAGCCTTATACCATTCTCAGCTGCTGACATAATTTGTTACATAATTAAACTTTTTGCTGATATAATTTAGTTTCTGAGCTGCAGAACTGGCTGTTTCAAGCCAGTAGGGTCAGCCGTCCCATTCGCTTAGCGTTAAAACTAATTGCAAGGCTGTAAGTTATTGGGTGTTGGGAACTAGGTGTGACCTGAGTCTATATAAGTATAGTTCTGATCAGTGTTGAGTGGATGTTTCTGGGATGCCAGAACTTACTGTGGAGTCTTTTGGAGGGGTCATGGTGGGTCAACAACAAGACATCCGTGATGGGAGATAACAGCAATGACATACCCACTCTCACCCACCCCTCTTTCCTCTAACACCAAAGCTAGGTTTCAGCTAGCTCTCCCAATATAACACAAAGCATACAGTAGTTACATCAGATCCTGTGTTATGGTAAATGTTATGTGGCAAACCAACTGGCAAGACAATCACTTTCAATAATGGTAAAAGAAATCCAACGTCGCCTTCCTTGTGAGACAAAATACTTCACAGTGGTTTTCCCTACACCAACACTATTTATATCTCCTGCTCTAAAAGCATATTCATTCCACTAGATATCTATCCATCTGCTGATAAAGGCAGTGATTACTGATTAGGCATGCTTTCAGGTTCTGGGAATGGTTTGGTGAAATACTGGCGATAAGTGTGGCGCACGTGCACAATTTTCAGTCCCTGTGAGGATTATGAGGAATATGAAAAGAGAAACTGCTCAGATTGTGTAATTTAAATGCTCTTGACAAATATTAGGTCAGACATCTAATCTAGTAGTTTTATTCAATGCACCGTCTTCCTAGGACTTTGGCAATCAGTGTCCACGTTAAGTAAGTAGGAAATTTATTTTCACGTCAGAAAATAATTGCAGTGTGACTACACTTGAAAAGCAAAAACTATTCAAATGCAATTTCATGGATCCTGTGGTAAAGACGCAGTTTGTAAGATTTTAGGCACTGAAATAGCTCTAAATGTGATCATGAATTTGAATGGAAAAACCTGCTATCATAACACTTTTGTGCCACTACAGCACTTTCAAAATCTGGTGTTTCAAAGTCCAATATAATTTGCATGTTGTTAGCAACAATGTCAAAGACAACATAACCTAACAAATGTCTAATATAGGGGGCGCTTCACTAACAACTTACAAACTGCATCTTTAAAGTACAAGATTATTTTAGATATAGCATAAAATTGGTAATTGACTTATAAAGAGTCCATTTAGGAAATCTCTGAAAAACAATGAAAAAGTGTCTTACAAATTGTAATGAACAAGCAACCAATATAACAATATTTACTTCTGTGAAAAATATATCTATTTGTGATAAAATGTGGGCTATGTCTGTAAAGAAAGAGTATAAAGACAACTTTCATTTTTTTCCTTTTACCCTCAGATAAAACAAGGTAATAACATTTGATTACCAAAATTTATCATAAAAAGCAGTACTGGAATTGCACCTCGACTCCAACAGGATCAAAACTCATGTTATAAGCAAAGGGGTTTTTGAAGCACAAAAGATAAGTATATATCTATATTACCGTTTATCAAATTCTTCCTTAAAAGAATTGCTGCAACAAACTCCCACTGCCCCCCTTCTTTTATACAAAATGTACATTATATATATAAGTTTGGCCTCCATTACAAAAATGGATGTTTTACATACAGTATATATCTATGATTATATATATAGATTTTTTACAATAAATCAACTTCTCTGTATTTAGGCCTACTTATCAAATGGTTGACAAAGGCTTACTGTAGGTAATCAAAGTTCTGCATCCTGATTTGCTGTCTTCTACTTCCTATGCCAATTGCTCTATCTAGTGCATGCTCGTTGGTTACGATCTGTCATGATTTAATAAAAAAGACTGATTTAAAAAAAAAAAAAAAAACATAATATAAATCTATTAAAAGGCCCACTAAAAGTTGGCTTGTAACTACAAAAACCTACAAAGACCAGAGGAGGCATTATGAGGAGGCCCTCCAAAATGCTGACCAAAAACAAAGTCCTCTGTTGATCCAGTTGCTGCTTTCTAACAGGAGGGATGCAGTGGTGCAGACCAAAAAACTTCCACTGCTTTCCCACTTTTCTCCTACTGCCACTGTACAGGCCACAGGCCCCCAAGAGTCTCTCAGGCGTGTCAGCTGACAGGTCCCTGATTCAAGTCTCTCAGTGGCTCGAAGCAGAGCCTCACCCAGTCCTTCCTTGCTGCCATTTTGCGCTGGAGGCAGACCATCCTCTTGTTTTAAGTCTTGGTGGGAAGGGCTTCTTTCTCTACCAAGCCCGTCCAGGCTGGGCTATCGGCAGGCCTGCTGCACTTGATTGAGTAGATCCCCGAAGCGGTCGAAGAGCCCCTCCACCCAGGCTCCGTTCTGCAGACACTTCTGTACAGTCTCCTCCTGCCCCAGCTCCCCCGCCTGCACCCGGAGAGACGCTATCTGGAGGGCACAACCACAAACAAGGGTATCATGGGAGAGAGGTGAATGCAGCAGAGTTTTACCATGAATAACAAGCATCTGATGTCAAACGGCACGGTTGCAGTTTGTCAAACTCGCAAAGCATTACTTGTGAGAGAGTAGGCCCATCATCTATACTGAGTTAACACCTGCATAAGAAACAGCTCATTAGTCAACACAACATGCTAGCACAGGCTAGATCGCAGACAGGACGTGCTGAACAGCTTGCTGAGAGAGATTATACATTCACACATGCATGGAGCACACGTCCTTCAAGTAAGTGTGTGTGTGTGTGTGTGTGTGTGTGTGCGTAGCGATGTCTCACCTCGTCCTTACACATGAGGTACGTGTGGTACTTGTAATGTTGCAAAGAGTGGTAGAGGGAGAACCACTGAGTTTTCTGCTGGTCCACTGTATACTCCTTGAAATGGAAAGAGCAAAGTATTAAAACAGATTACGAAGACATCTGGAAATGCAGATGATTTCACATATTAGTCTATAAACAGATAACGTGACAAGAATGTGAACAGTGCCTTTAGGTAAACAGTATACAGTAGTGTGTGAGAAACACAAATGGTGACATTGTGCCCTCTGCTGGATAAATATTGAGCGCACAGTAAAGCCTTGTTTATCCACACTTAAGACATTTTAATTGTCCAATTCAACAAACGGTGATGCTGAACAAAATCTAATGTTTCAATAAATTGAAAACATTTTCTATTAATTGTGTACAATTGTTGGAATTTCCTTGATGATAGGTGAATGAAAAGGCATTTCAGCTGTAAATTATGTTGTACAGAATGTTTGGTATGTATACAAGCATATCCACATTGTGAATTGGCTTTAGCGTGAAATTACAGAAAATGTCAGACATCCCAACAGTTCACTTGTTTTGTGGTCTTACCAGTGGCACTTTGTTGGGCATTTTGTAGGGCTTCATGGTTTTCTTGTTGTAGGCCTTCCCACTAAGTCGCACCTTAAAGGCCGGGGTTTCCCCATCCTTCTTCAGCTCAGTCACCACTGAGATCTCTGGGAAGCTGTCCAGAGCCGTCTGAAGACACAGAAGACGAGAGTTATTCAAATACTCCACAGTCAAGGGCCCCATTATCTTTCTTTTCCCTTCATCATCGAAACAGATCCAGTGTGAAAGTTAGTTCTTATGCTTGACTTTTAATCCTTTTGGTATTCAATGGAAATAATGCCCTTGAAACGAAGGAAACTGTGCAGCGCATTCACTCAGTGTATTGAAACATTATCTGAATGGAAATGTGCTGATCCAAGGTTACATAACAACAAAAATCGCCTGTCTCCACTTACTGTTTGGCCTCTTTTTCTATCAGAGATACAGCACTGAACATGGGAGTTTGGTAACAGAAAAGCCACAATCATCTTAGAAATCGTCACATTTTAAAAAAACGTTTCTTCCCTCGGTTTCACAAGGCACTCACAACAAAATGAGTAAAGATGTAGATTCAAAGACACACCCACCTTTAGGAGCTGTCCCATGTGTAGTTTGTGAAGCAAGCGTTTCCTGTTGTCAGTGATCATCCCATCCACCCTCTTCATATGAGGCAGGAGCAACTCATCTGAAACAAGACATGGGGACAAGTCAGCTAAACTCAGCTATCTGACAGACTCTTTCACCATCCATATTCTTAGATTTAACTTTGGTGTACTATTAATATTAAGTCACTCCAGCTGAAAACAACAGCTGAATGCCTAGAATGTGAAGTCACTCACCGTTCTCCTTCTCAAGCGCTGTCATCACATCTTCGTCTAAGGCAACGCTGATGAGCAGTTCCACAAAGCTCTTGAAAGTCTCCTTCATAGTCCGAGTGTTGAGGAACCGTGAGGCAAACGGCACTGGAGGGGTTAACTCTGAGAGAGTGTGTGTGATGAGAGAACCAGAGGGGATCAAGAGGCAGGGGGAGAAGGGGAAGCGATTTAGACCACAATCGTAGGGAAAAGATAACAAGCCAAAACAGCTATAATGAGAACAGTCAAAAGGCTTCTTCACCATCATCTTCACCGCCCTCCTCAGCAGATGAGCCTGAGGGAGTAGGTGAGAACTCCTCTTTCCATTTCCTCCTCTTCTTGGGTGGGGGCTCTGCCCTGGGCTTGGGTTGTTTGGGTCGGGGCTTTTGGCTCTGGGAGACTGAGGAAGGCGTGGCTGTCAGGCCCAGCAAAGTTTTCACCTGTGAACCCCTGGGTCCCAGAACAAAGAAAGAGACACCAGTGAAGAGCTGTGTTTATCGTATGTATCTATATAAAAAGGATTGAACTATATCAGTCTCTGAATACTGTCTTACCTTAGGGAGTTCATAGGCTTGCAGCGTGGCTTCCGGCTGCAAACTCGTACATACTCCCTTTTGTTAACTGTGTCCAGAAACTTCACATACACCCTCTGGTACATGGTCTTAGCATCGCCAAAGTATCCAAGATACTACACACACACACACACACACACACACACACACAAAAATACATGAAGATCAGAAAAAAGATGATACCTATCATAGAATCAAGAAAAATCATTTGGGTGAGCAAAACCTTTCTCTCCAGTTTCCTGCTATTCATAAAACTGTAGGGGAGTGTGTGTGTTTTTACTTACGCTGTTAGTGGCTGAGAACACTCTCTTCCCATCTCTCAGCTCAGGCACAAACTTTTGCAGCAAAGCCTTCTGGACTTTCCAGATGGCTGGAGGCTCCGTCCCTGCTCTCATTGTCACCTAGACACAAGCATGCACACATAACACAGTGCAGAACAGGCATCAGTATGTAGAAACAGCTACAGTACAGATACAAACATTCAACAATGAACACTCAACTATGCGTGTACACAAGATCTGACATGACTATCCCTAGTACATTTTTGGGGTTGAGCGCCTTTGCAGAAACATAGCTTGGATGTTAGAGGAAAGGCTGGGTGGGTGAGAGCGAGTATGTCATTGGGTTTATCAAGTCGGCACCTCCCATCACAGATGTTTCATTAAATTAGGTCCACCACACCTCCAGAAGGCTCAACAGTCTAGCTCTGGCATCCCACTCAACTCCCACACCCACTCTTAACATTTATCACAACTATCCTCATCTACACTACCATGTCCACTTTAGGCACTTAACAAGAAGAGAAAGCCCTCTAAGGTTAAAAGCATTCATCTCCCATGTCCACCCATGCTTTCCTTTGCTGTCCGTACCTTCAGGCTCTCGATATCCTCATTCCTGACAACAAACTCGTCTCTCTCCCGGTACATTCCCTCCCCTCCGCTGTCCGATAGCTCCTCATCGGTCAGTCCCTCGATGGCCACGCTGGACAACTGAACAGCCAGCTGGCCTGGTGGGGTCTCCTTCGGTCCCTCCTGAACCGCAAACACAGTCCCGCCTGACAAGGTGTTTATCGTCTGCGTAGGAGCAGCTGCCTGCTGCAAATGGATCTCGGAGACAGACTGTGGCATGCTGGGAGCATGGTCTGGTTTCATCACGGAAGTAGTAATTCTGTTGTCTGGAGGAGGGTTGCAAAAATAGAAACTTTTTGAAAAACGTTTTTGCAGAATGTACTGTAGTAAACCATGAAAGGTCACCTAGACTGCTCATGCATTTCCAGAGAATGAATCAAGGCATTTAAGGGATATGATAAAAAAAAATGCTCATCAGTAAAAGCTTTTTAAAGTTCACACACAATAGATCTAACTGCATACTTCCAACGTGACAAATGCACATATCATTCATGTTACAGGAATGGTAAAAAAATAAATAAAAACAGCATGAGAATACGGTTGACTTTTACATTTTTTAGGTATTATTATGTGACAGCACACAGTGGAGCATGACGGAAAAGACGGAAAAGATGGGAGAGGGAGAGGATGACGTGACAAAGGTTAGTTCTGGATTTGAATCCAGAGTACATGGTATGCACTTTAGCCTCATGAGCCAACAGAACACCCTGAACACTTTGTAAACTTCAAAGCTTATCATCTCATTAGCTGTGGATATAGCCTGTCGACAATTCTCCTATACAGCTATAAATCAGGGAACACAGACTCTAATGTCGTCTATCCTTCGCAGTTCGCTGTCTATGGATCTGTACATTGGTGTGACATTACAGATTAGGGTTCTGGACAAACTCGTCTCTCTTGCTTCTAGCAATGGGAGACATATGGTTTAATTCATGATAACAATACTGCAGTTCTTGACAAGGCTGTGCTTAGCTACGGTGTCATTACCTGTCCTGGTCCTCCGATCTGAGGACTCATCCAGTGCCGAAAGGGCTGAGCTGATGCTGTTCCGCAGGGCCTGGTTCTTCCCGGTATTCTCCTCCTCATCCGAGCTGAACGATGGCAGCGTCTCCAAGTTCTTCTGCAGATCCTCATCCAGACGTTTCTGCTGAGAGCTCGCTCCATTGCCCTCATGGGAAATCAAAGGCCCTGTCAGAGACTGTAATTTGGGAGGCAAAGCAGGCAAGGGGCATGGTGGTTGTCTGGATGAGGTGGAGGGCTTTCTGGGGCGACTAATAGTCCGTGCAGGACTAGGAGAGTAGTGCTGTTTGGGTCCGGACTTGAGGAAGTCTAGGAAGGAGCCGATGAAGCCAGTTTTGACCTCTGGCTGTTTCTCTTCCACTTCACGGATCTTCTGCCTGATTCTCTCCTGCTGCGGATAACCATCATATACATTGTGCGAGGTGGAGGGGGAGCTGATGTCACTTCCCCGGGAGTTCTGCCGCTTGGCCTGCCCGCTGCGCTTGGCTTGTCTGGCCTGTCCACCCTCCTCCTCAGGACCGACTGGCTTGGTTAAGGACTTGGAGCGAGCCTTCTTTTTGGGAAAGCCTTCAGAGCCTTGGCATTCCATAAGGCCATCCTCTGTTTTAATACACTTTGCATTCCCCTTGACTCTGTTCTGGAGACCTGAGGGGTCATACACCTGGCCGGCTAGGTGGTAGTCATTCTCAGAGCTTCCTCCATCTCCATTTGTGTCAAGTTCAGAACTATTGTTGTGGTGAATAGACTGTACCTGACAATCTGTGGTCATCTGAGCTCCATTTAGTGTCATTGTCATGGTGTGGGAGTTAGTGTTGGCGATGATCGGCTGTTGTGCTGAGGAGAAACTAGGTGACATATGCCTCATGTCCACAGTCTGAAAGTGACCCTTGGACTCCACGGGGCTTGCCATCACTACCATTTCAGCCTCAGCAGAGGACGTAACTTTGACAAAGTCTTGTGGTGTGACACCACAGGCGGCCACTGTGGCAGCCAGGATGTCGTCAACATTTGACAGAATATTTCTGTCATCCGCCAGTAGCATAGAGTCAGGGAAGCAAATGGAGTTAAGAGCAAAGTGGTTCTTGGCATCATTTGACTGCTGATTTGCTGATTGACTGTAGTGGTCTTTTGAGGACAGAAGGTGTTTAGAGGAATCAGAGCCTACCGAGTTGTGTTCGGACACTACAGTGCCCTGCTGACTCTGGGTTTCACTGACACTGGGACTCAGCAGTTCTCTATCCATGTGAAGGTACTGGACTTGAACAGAGCTTGAACCTTGGGATGGCTGCATACCTTGTGCCGACACTACCTTTGAGGGGTTCTGACCAGGGTGGACTAGGGGCTGCTGGAGCAGAATCATCTGGTTGGGCTCAAGCAGAACCTGAGTGCTGGGGACCCTGATGAACTGGGTCAGGGCTGCTGGGGTCTGGCTCTGGGCCTGACTGTGGTTCTGGTGGTTTTGTTGATGTGGCTCGGGGGATTTGAGTAGGAGAGAGTGCTGCTTGAGCTGCTCTGAGCTCAGGGGTATGTGCGAAGATATAATACTGGAGTTTGTAGTTTTTGGGTCGGTTGTGTCCCGACTATTGGCACTGCTTAGCTGGATGTGCTGCTGACTGAGAGAGCCCATCCTTTCATCCTTTACCTGGGGCGCATTTGTCTGACCCAGTCCCATGAGCTGGTCCTCAGAACGTGAGTTGCTCCGGATTACACTCTGTGTCTTGTAGCGGTCGTCCATTTTTGAGACAACATAAACCACATTGTTGTGAGCAGCCATATTGACGTCTGCAGCAGGGGCCTCCATGGAGGCCTGCTGGAGAGCCTCTAGGTCCTGAATGGGAAGCTCTTCAAGTTTGTGTTTGCCATAGGTTGGTTTTATGTCCTGTACGGAGGGTCTGACATTATTCTGTAAGGCTTGAGCATTTGAAGAGTAGCTGGGCGACGGCACAGACAAAACGTATTTCTGGGACTGCGTCTGCTGTTGGGTCAGAGTGTTATGTGTTTTACCTCCCACTGAGGCCTGCATCAGGTTGTAGTCCTGTGTAGAATTTGATGTGGGTAGACTCCGGGCACATGTGGGTGCGTAAGAAGAGTTAAGGGATTGTCCTGTGGCATAGCTCTGAGACTGAGTCCCCGAAGCCTGCCCCTGTGAATGAGATGGGTAAGACACATTAGGGGCACCCTGAGAGTGGGAAGTGGGGTAGCTCTCAGAGAGGTTCCCCTGACACAAGCCCTGGACCTGGGCTCCATATTGAGCCTCCTGCTCCTGGCTGAGCCCGGGACTGGAGTAAACAAGGGTCTGACTAACAGATGCCACATTGCCAGACTGGCTAGAGAAGGAAGGCAGAGTCTTGTAAAGGGAAGGCAGTTTGTCTGAGGTGGAGTGGGGGGGCTGGGACTGGGTGTGGGAGGCGATATAGCTTTGAGAGAGACTGTTGGACAGCAGGCTGGGCAGCTGGACTGACTGCTGGTTAGCAATAACTGAGTTCTGCTTCTGTCCTGGGGAGGAATAACTCTCAGGCGACCCTCCTGTCAGGCTCTGCGAGTGGCTGTGACTCTCTCCACCCCCAGAGGGGTGTGGAGCAAGTTTAGAAGAGCAGTCTTTAGCCTTGGTCACCGAAGTGGACGAATAGGCCTGAGTTGCTGAGTCTGTTTTGGGCTGTGGGGCACCATTGACCCCTTGAGAGGAATCCACTCCTGTTGAGGGACTGCAGGACACCGGAGTCTGACGAGAAGGGTCCTGTTGGTAGGACACCTCCGCTTCACTGCCAGAGCCCAAGTACCCCTGTAAGGAGTGCTGTGAATTGGGCAATTGCTCTGAGGCCGTATGGCTGCTAGAAGGCCTCTGGTGGTGTTTGATCACACTACATTCTCGCTGAAGTGCTCTCTCAATGGAGCCTGAGAAAACCGGGGTCCCATAATGCTGGGGGGCACCATGGGGAGCAGGCAGAGGAGAAGGTAGCAGGCTGAACTGGGGCTGAAGGAGGTGGGGGGCTGACTCCTGGGCAGAGCGGTATGTGGAGGACTGGATAGGGAGAGTGGAGCCTAACGAGGGGGCAGAGAGGTGATTGAAGGCCAGAGCAGTGGGAAGTACAGTCTGGCTTGTTTTGAGATGGAGGAGCGGATCATGGTGGGAGAACAGGCCATTGGTGGAAGTGCTGAAGGCAGGGTCCTGGAGGGCCAGGGAAGGGTTGGTAGCATAGCTCCTGGAAGGGAAGGCACCGGTGTGCTGATAGGATGACAGAGCAGCAGGGGAGGGGAAGGTGGCAGTAGAAGGCAGGGCACCAGTCAAATACAGCTCTGTGGTGGAGGCGTTGGTACCTGCATTGTGAAGAATTAAGACAGTGTAAGTACAGGGCAGGCAACCTATGGAGAGATATAGTGCAAGTAAAATGTAGCGTAATAAAAAGAAACAAACACAGATCAAACAGTACAGTGTACAATGAGTATATTTACATGCACACAGTACTAGTATTTTGGATCTTGGCTCTGAGTTTAGGTTTTATCATAAAGGTGCTAACAAATGCATGCATAGACAAACACCACACACAAAGTATTACCATGAAAACACTTCCTCAAACAACAGTAAACAGTAAATGGGATGTGTTCACATGTCTCAGTATCCCATATAATAACAGTATCTTTTATGGGTTTATCATTAACAGCCATGCATTTATTCAGGTTACAGTAAAGCTTACATGCATCAATAAAAACATTTATATTTGGGTATCCTACATAATAGTAAATTGGTGTGTAGGTAAAACAGTCAATGAGTGGCTCTGTCCTCACCAGCGGGCCATGATGGGGTTCTGAAAGGAGGAAGGAGTGAGGCACTAACAGGACCAGCCTGAAGGCTTCTGGACTCCATGGCTGACAGGAAGCTCATGATTGAGGTCTCAGAGGTATTACCGCTCGAGTCAAGGGCTCCTGACAGTCCTAGGAGGAAGATGAAGATGATCATAGAAATGGACAGTGGACAGAATGTGGTAGATTGTTTTTTTTTTACATTATCAAAGCAAGCACAATTGTATTCATCCAATAGATTACAATCCTGTGTTTTGATCTAAACATGGACAAGAGCAGTTAAAAACAATGTTTATGGCATTCACAACTCACCTGCAGCCGCAGGATGGTGTGACGTAGTGTAGGTGGGAAGCTGATGGGTGGATGCGTAGCTTTGCCGCTGGAGGAGCTCTGTGTCAAGGTGTGCTGCACCATAACTGGAACTGCAAGAACACACAAATACACACTTTAACACCCTCATCTTCAAATACTGGAATGAAGGAGAATGTACAGTATGACCCGACTAAATCACTTTCCTTGACACACAGCAAGATCGTTTTTAACTGTTCATTCAGAAGAGCCTAGGCTATGTCTACTGAGTAACAAATGCATTCACTGTCTGCAGTCAGACATTGCTCTAATTAATAAAAAAAAATTTTTTAAAAAGTGAAAACTAAAACTGTGGATGCTGAATATCTGACAATCTGATGAATTTATCTCCTAAAAGAAATAGGCTTTTAGTCAGAGGTAATCAGATGCAGCCAGTCTGACCTGAGTGTTCCCTATTCACCAGGAGGTAAACATTTGTGGAAGGAGAACGCAGAGCTGAAAAGGAGTCATCATCCTCTCTTTCTACCCCCATCAACACACACCTGCTATGTTCTCTTCTCTTTCATGCAACTCTTCTTTCCTAATTTACTACAAAGTGTGCAGGACTCAATCAGTGCACTGCTCAATCAGTTACCGTTACCAGGCCTTTTTCCTGATACACACTGAAGAATTTGCACAGGCCAGTTACTTATTCTAGTTTCTTAAGAGACAATTTCACAACTTTCTCTTTCTCTGACATCACTCACCCACATTAAACCAGTGGAGCATAAAAAACAAGACCAGCAGTCTTCCTTCAAATTATGACGGACACCATCTCCTTCCTCTCCCATCCCACTATGTCCCCCTCCAGCTGATCACAGAGATGGAGCGTGTTCATCAAGTGTCACCTCGCATGTTCCAGTTAGGACAGAAGTGTAACACAGCAACACCTAATGAGACATTCAGGTTCCTCATTATGCGAATGAGGTGGAGAGGGATCCCAGTTTTGAAGACAAGAGACAAGTAAATATTATTCTGCTTAATCTGCTCCCGCCTTTCTGTCTGTGCATTGGAAAGCTCCATGAATGAAGTGAAAAGACTTCAGAGCTGTATAGGATTATCAGACTGACACTGACAGCATGTTGTTAAATCTCCACAGCAGGTGCTATGCTGTAAGAAGCACTACCTTCTGCTGGTGTGCAACATCTCACTTCTTGTTTGTAGCAGATGCTACAATTATCTCATTAAGTATGAGCCATGATCCCTATTCATTATGCAACTTTAACCAGTGAAAATATGTGGTGTTTATACAACAGACAGTGCAATATCACTGAGTTTGGCTAGAGCCTTGAAACTTTGGCAAAACCGATGCTAGTGTGCTTATTTTAACTCCGTTTGTTGTAGCACAATATAAACTATAAAACAATTTCACAGACAGCAATGTAACTCTAGAATAATCACAAACGTTTAACAATAAATAGGCACAGACATCGACAAGTCTGCTGTTAGCTCTTAGCTAACCATAACAACATGTACCACTGATTTTCAGTTTCCCAACTTAAATTAATATCAGACACCTATCTGAATGAAAATGGGTTTTTGCTTTGTTAGCAAGCACCTGTGGTTCAAGAAAGCAGGCCAGTAATATGCTAGTTATATAGCCGCCTAGCATGATGGCCAACTTATTACGGGTGGGTATCCAACAATCTGCTTCTAGTTAACACTAACTCTATCCATGACCATGCTGAGGAGACGGTGCGCTAGCGAAATTAGCTAGGTGAGAGACAGCAACAAACGGCTGGAAAATTACTGACAAGTCCAATTCTCCGTGACGCACAGGTAACGATAGATAGCCACAGCTAAAATAGCTACAACTCAGACCAAATTAACTAAATCCCTCCACTGTGGTGAATGTTTCCGACAATAACAAGCGCCTCGGCACTTTTCTATGAGCACTGCTAGGCCTCCCATCACCGAAATTTCCTTCGGAAGGTGACCCGCCCTCTCCTTCATCTTTTACCTTGGCTTGATATTCGCTGTGTTTCGGTCATAGGCCCAAGAAGCTACGGTCTGTGCTGGTGGAGCCAGCGCGTCCGCAAAGCTGGAGGTCGGGTAGTTCCTGTCCATCATCCGGTGAAAGCTTCACTTCCCCGACGGAGCTTCGTGGAGCAGCGGGCACACATTGTAGCACGGGTCCGGCCGGGGCGATCACATCATAGCGATGCACAGTACGACAAAAAGCGCCGTGTAGCCGTGCGATATCCCGGACGAGGCGTACCTTTTTACTTTCTCGGCGAATTTGTTAATTATTGTTCATCTCCCGTCATCGAGAAGCCCTGCATGGTTTCACGTCCCCATGTTAGTTGATTTCCCAGGATGCACCGCAGACTTTGGTTGGAAGTTTTCTGGTTTTCCTTCCTCCCACCTGCATGCGGTGCTTGGAGTCATGCAGGCTGGCAAGGGGTTACCGGACTTTTTCAGGGCAAGAACCCCCAAACCACAGACCTCCACTTCATGTTTTGTCCCAGGGATCCCCATTTGACATGATTTTTGTTGTTCATCTCAACTTTAGGAAATAACACCATCCAAGTAATCCAAGTAGTCATTCCCCTAGTGCTAACTTCTAGTGAATTAAATAATTTGCAATATGCTTTTGCAATATACATTTTCTGTTCACTGTAGCCCAGGAGCACCTAAACTTTTTTGGGCATTGACAATCATATTGAGGTCAAGACAATCCCTCTGACCCCGACATTTAACATGAAGATTGTGCATTAATGTTTTGAGTAGGAATGCAGAGCAAAAAAAGCTACAAATTTGAGCCTGTTTGTCACTGAGACACAAATTTTTTTTTTCAGTTGTTTTTCATTTCATGAGGAAACCATTGTTATTGTTAGAGGATTTTTTTTTCAAGGGACCTCATCTTGAAATCCCACATGGGGTCTCAACCACAAGCTTGGTAAAAGGCTGTAGCAGCCTGTAGCCAATTCAAAACAATCCTCAGTCTTTTGAAGTTACATACACACAGACAGACTGATACAACTGCAGTGCAGTTTGTTAAGTATTTTGACAGTAACACACTATTTGATGACTTGGCTCCATAATCTCATTACTTTGACACAATGACTGCTGTTAAGTGCAGACTGGCTGCTTTAATTTAAGGATATTTTCAAGCAGAGCATATGACATTTTTCATCTGATATGGCTGGAAATACCATCAAAGCTGATAATCTGGACTTTGACCTCATGGTCATTGGCAATTCACATTCAAAGTAATAAGAGTACAGAAGCAAAACATCATGTGGAGGTAAATATACAGCTCAGTAGCTCTTGTCACTATACCACCATGCACACATGCACAAACACACACACACACACACTCAAGAGAGCACAGTTCAAATATGAAACAGTTTAATTAAAATATAAATTTATTAAAAACATCTAATAGTTTTCCATTTCAAGTTCTGCTTATAATCACGTGAATAAGCGGAAACAAACTTAGCCTTCAGTAAATTGGCCCACAATGTCATGATGAACTTTAGCATCGTGAGTTACAGGGACAAAACATCCTAAAAAACAGGAAGAGACACAGTAACTGCTGCTAAGGGCCATGTAGTGTCTTCCTCTGGTGAGATATTTCTGCATTAACAAGAATCAGACACCAGCATCCAGCAGGCGTGTTGATAATGTTTTATCCAGAATGTAAAAATTCTTAACTAATTATCCAAACTATATGGTTAAATGATAGTAATGTTGTTTTTGACATGTTGGCTCTTTACTATTCTTGCCTTGATTGGAATTATCTCAAACTGTTGCTCTGCATGTTTTTACATTGTTAAAAGATGTTCTATCCATCTGATTCAGCACAGCCACAACCTTCCTGTGTAAATGCAAAATATATCTAAATCTATCTAATCTAAAAAACCCTAAAACTACCTTATTTAATGAAGATGCCATGATAACCTCAGAGGTGCCACTTTTTCAGGAAAATAACGCTTTTGTGCAATAATACAGGTGCTACTGAAGAGCCTCCTCCTCTTTAGATGTAATAATGAATGAATTTAATGACATTTAATGAATACTCATTAAATGTGGTGATTTTAGCTGGGGAATCAAGGCGTAAGATAGCCTACATCTTCAGACACACTAGAAGTTCATATGGCAATGAGGAATCTGCAAAAAAAATCAGTTGTGTAAATAGTGGTAAAATATGCTAAATGTCTTGAGCTATACTGTAACTCCTATCAAAGCAAGCTACTGGACCAATGTGTCTGAAACACTTGTATCCTTAAAAGCTTTTCCTTATTGCAGTATCAACAGCCATGCCATTAAAGGCAGTACTATTGTTATTCTTTTTCCTTCTAAAAGGAGAACTGTACTCTTGACACGCATCAGTATGTCTCCCTTCACTTAAAATTAATACTTATCTTGTAATGTAATACAATCCTAACCTTGGTCTCAGCCCTTCTATACATGCTGTGTCTCACACTTGGAGCGACTGCAACTTAGAGCGACTAACATTCAAACAATTTACAGCCTTAACTTCCAACACGTTATGGTTTCTTCATTTTCCATTCATTTAGGTAAAAAGCCAACTAGGTAAAATCAACTACAAAGGACTTATCTGACATGGGGTTGGGGTTATATTACAAAGCATGTTAAACATGATCATACCTGAGAGAATAGTTACTAGAGGCGACTAGAAAAGGGTTAAGGACATGGTGATAAAATACATTTTGGCACTAGCAGCACAAGAAAAGGTAGTCAAAATATTACAAGATTATATTGATGCTAAGAAAAGAAAGGGTATACCAAAAGACCAGAATCAATTAACAAAAGTAAGAGTGGAAATATCATATTATGTCATGTAATGTCTCACATTCTGTAATGTTGAATGTTTAACTGGTGTACAATGTGACGTAGAACAGAACAATGTAAATCTAAGTTGTAAAAACATCTGCTTGATGTCGACAGACATGCAGCTATCCCCAAGATACTACCGCCGAATACTTCCAGGTTGTGAGCTAATGGGAAAACAACAATAAAAAAAGATGTTAGAATTATCTGTGTCAGGATTATGGATTATGTGTGCACAAATAAAGATGGGAGAATGAAAAAACAATGTAAGGACATCTATGTAAATACCCAGGATAGGGAGGAGGTGGAGCGTCATGCGGTCCACTTTTCGCTATGGCCTGCTCATAGGAGGGCAGCCCAGGGGGGTCGATGTCCTCCATGGGCGGGTGTGGGGGCACCGGCTGCAGGGCGACCTCCTCCAGCCGCCGCATAATCAGAGACGCATTGCTCCGCCTCGGACGCACCCTGATGGAACTGGAAGAGGAGAGTAGACGCACACGCATAGATATTGTCATTAATTTATGAGTGTGTAGCTTAAGGCAGCCTACTTGATGTGTTCAAGCTTTTGTAGCCGCCGTTAACAATAATAAAGATCTCACTTACCTGGTACGGCTGAAGTCGTCCTTGCATTTGCCTTGGCAGAAATACCAGAGCAGAAGGCCGACGATAACAACAGCCACCCCAGCAGCAATCAATCCCACCAGGAGAGACGTCACATCCAGCCGTGACGGGCGCTTGTCCTTATCTGTGGAGCATCACAGACCGCACAAAGTAACCGGAGAGCGTAAAGCTTGTTAGATAACAAGGCAGTGAGTTGTAAAACGAGAAGCAGCCATCTGAATGTTAAAGGATCGTTCCTGTTTTGTTTTCATCTGATGTTCATTTGATAATGGCCTGAGAGCAGAACAAGGAGTGCATGGTTTGGTTTCTGGTAAAAGTCAACATCAAAACACAATTCAGTCACCACTAATGCTGAACAAATGGGAGTTGCAGGGGTAGGCCTAAGTTACAACCCACCAGCCGATTTTGAGCAACTCCTTAGCTGAAACAGTAAATTACCAAGCTATGCTAGTTGAACAAGTGGTGGAACAGGTTTTGGAAGCACCAGTATGTCCTCGAATCATGTAGACAGCACCAAGTTCCTAAACACAGACATTGATCCAATCAGGCTGTTTTGGTCATTATATTCATAATAATGTTATTTAAAAATGTGACAACCGTGTAGCAGGCTATAAAACTGAAGAGCTACTCTCTTTCTCTCTCACTCACTCACACACACACACACACACACACACTGATCTCTTACCCTCATTGTACTTCTTCCAAAAAGCATCCTGCAAAATAAAATACCATCAGTTTAGTGGACTCTGACAGGAGGCATCTGCTACTCATCAAATCATCTGCCTCCTCTAGGACAGCATCACTTAACTGTATCCGGGGTGTTTTCAAAGACCTCCCGCGCCTCCTCGTAGTTGCAGACCTCTTCATAACACTCCCTCTCCAAATTTCCAGGAGTGAAGATCTCAAAGTCGAACCGGTTGAACAGCAGATGGCGTCCCAAGAACTCCTTTGCGTCCTCCTCTCCAACAAACACTAAGAGTGTATCCAATCAGGTTAAATGATTAGAAAGTGACAGATTGCTGGGCGCGTGCCACCGTCGGGCCTAAGTAAATTGAAACTCTGCTGACTTCCAGTAAAAGATCTCACCTTCCTGGTCTTGTGATTCTGGATTTTGCAGTAACCTTCTCATGCAGGCAAAGTCTCCACAGGACAGGAGTTGAAAGAGTATAAATAGATAGAAAAACATGGCCATGCATTCACCTGTAAGAGCGTGGGTGGGGCATTAATTTGTGGATAAATATAGCGCCGAGTACAGATCAGATCAGCCCAGTAGGCTGTATCAAGGTAGGCCTACTACCTGTACACGTTTTCAATCAACAAGCTACAGTTAGACCTATACATATACCAATCATGAAAACTGTAAGGCTCGAAGGTGGCCCAGATTGATGATCAACGCCAACAAGCAGCCTATCTGAAGGAGTGGTGTCCTAACCTCGACGCTGATAAGATGAACCAGGAAACGTCTTCTGCCGCGAGCGATCGCCAGAAACAGCAGTGGTGTTTCGCAAATTCCTTTGGGAAAAACAATTAAAATGGTTCATCATTTGTAAACACCGTAATCAATGGTCTGATAGTCATTGAGAGTGCCGAGAGACAGTGTTCCAGCAGGGAAGAAGTTTTTTTGTTTACTCCCAACAGATGTGACCTCACCTCTTCCGAAACTACCTGCGCAGGCCCGACCAATCGATCGTCTTCACCTGGATGAGCTGATCTGTCATAGAGATGCAGCTGTGGACGCTAGATGGCATCTGGAACCACAAAAGCAAACAAGTGAAAGCATGATCATCTTTACAAGTCTTTAGACCGAAGTTTCCAAAGGGATTACTCATAGATCGACCATCAAAACAACTCCCTCTCACCACTTACTGATGTTGTGGTCAGCATCATCTGACTTCCCCATGTGGTAACGCCTGAGTCAGTTCCTACCTAAAACCCAACTCCTCCCAACCTTTCAGGCCATGCCAGATCACTTCTACCTTTTGTCCTCAGCTCTTATTTCCTTACCTAGCACTTCTCTATCTCGTATTTTGGCTGAATGCTTTATTATGTCTACTGTCAGGGCAATGTAGCTTTGAGCCTTGATCTCCTTGCTATTAGTTTCTGTTTCTGTTTCATGTTGATGATGTGGGAATTTAAGCTTATTCTGCAGTTGGAGTCATTGAAAGTTGCTTCCATTACAAAAACATGTGAATTCAATATGTGAACTTTTTCATGTTGTATTCTAACATCACATTTTGTCAGTTCTTACTTCATATGTGAACATTTCAATCCATAAGTGTTTTTGTTTTTTTTGTCCACGTGAACTTTATTTGCTTATTTTCAGCTCACACTACATTACATTAGTAACACATATTTCAAAACTAAATTTCACATGTTCACGTCTGAAAACCAACATGTGTCCAAATAGCACATATACTTTGAATTCATGTGGGTTTTCAAATGGCACAGGGTCTGGATAAGAGAAGAGGATAAAAATATGTAAAAATGTTGTAGATATTCATCACAACATATTTAACATTCTTTGGTTTTCAAAGCACACAACAATCAATGAAATTACATTTTGACTCAATTAAATATTGTATGAGCTTTGTTTTATAGCATTTATTAAACATAGCCTACAGAAAAACAAGAAAAAACATAGCATAATAAATAGATAATCTCCAAAAAGGGATTATCATCTAATACACAACTAGACCTGGTGGGCCATTAAACCCTGTTCCGGTGACATACATTTCCTCCACTTCAGGCAGTGACTTCATGGTTTGAATTCTTAAGTTTTGTCTTGTAACCTCTGGCTCAACAAGGTGACCCTTGTCTGATAAGATTTACTGGGATTTAAAGGGTCAGCTTACTTTAATGACCCTTTAATGGAACAAAAAAGAGTGCTTGTATGTCATATTTCAGCATAAACAACCAAACTGCTCTCCTTTCCATTCCTTTTTTATGTTGTCTCTTCACTTTTAATGGGAGTGTGTAAATTACTCTTGAAACACAATGCTGTCTGTTGGGATCTATGCATTAGGACTCTTTTAAAGGCACTAAACCTCCTCTCATAAGATCTCAGAGAAATATACTCAGGGAGCCTGTGACTATATGCACAGGCCTTTATGGGAAGAGGTTGTTTAATGGGCTCCGGAGTCCACTTCTGACAGAGTAGAGCCATCTGTAATAAAATGCACTTGTTTCTGCTTTTGTCCGCCTCAAACAACGGTGACTATAGCAACTTTAGAGATGCATCACAAACAACAAAACATCCAGCAACACTGTAACACAGTGAAGATAAAGTGTCCTGTTCTGCCTGGCAAAGCGTCCGGCATAATAGTGTTTATGTCTCACACTCTCCATGTAAATAGACATATCTGCCTCTGAGGTTCGAGGCCAGTGTTTATGTAAAGAAGAGATAGGATGCAATCAACCATTATCTAGCTGACTACTGGATGGTGCTAATTGAAGGGCAGTGAGAGCCCCTCTCCTGTACTCGACTGTGTCTCTGGATACTGTCAGGATCTTAGATTTACCCAGAGGAATGTTGATACAAAGAAGTGAATGAGAAATTCCAGACTTTATCTAGTGTGTGATGTTAGATGATATTGCCCCCTTGCACTACATATAATGGCAAAGTTATAATGATTGATAGTGTTCCCCCGCTGCTGGGAAACTCATTTGGTCCTATCCGCGGCTCACATAACATCAGCTCACACAGTGGATAACCTGAGCTGCATACGCAATAGAGACAGTTAGGTAATTAGGTTACAATCAGAATATCAGCTCATTTGCTTTTCTTTTCATCACTGAACAATGCAGAGCTGCCTCTATCTGACGATGATAAGAGGAGGGTCATGAAGCATGCACCAGATAAACCAACCACAGCACATGATAATCACATCTGGGAGATCTCACATGACGGACCGTCCACGAAACAGTCACTTAAAGCCAGTGAGACAAATTAGAGACAATAAGACAGAGAGGGATCAGTGTCTGGCATGAGAAAACCCAGGTAGCTTAACAGAGTCAGAAAAACGAATTGGAGGGAGAGAAAAGGGGCATATATTGAGAGACACAAAGCAAAACATGAGAATTTGCTACAGTATTTTGTTAAGCCTTGGTCACCACATTAGTTTCTATCTATGCTCCACCTTGCGGGTGACTGTGATGAGGTTGTGCTCCTGAGAATGTGTTGTGTGATTTACTCCCCCTGATAAGGCCTGGAGATGCTGCTCCCTGTGGACAATTGGACAGAAGTGAGCGGTGAGCTTCTGCAGACTTAGGGTGAGAGCAGTGACATCACCAAACAAACGCACTGGCTAGATGGGTAAAGTATAGAGTTCACCAGAGAGGCTTTGGAACAAGACAATTATATCTTTTTCTCTCAGTTTGTATAGTAGAGCGTGCATGATGGATGTGTAGGATAAGAATAACAACCTTGTAAGAAATGCAGAATAATCTAATAATCTAATTCTCATTTGATGTGTAAAAAAAAAACTTTAGTAATGGCATGACCACTGAACAAAGGAAGGAAACAGGCTAAATTACAGCCTTACAACACGGTCACAGAAGAAGCACTGTGTATGTGGGGTGGGAGGAGGGGTTTCGAGGAGTGCGATGTCAGTAGTCTGCACTTTGTCAGTTTGTGCTGATTTCATCACAGCCCCAGAGGGAGAGAACTCCAACAGACCCCTTTTACACCTAATGCCTGGTCCATATATCATCAGAGTTCACATCCTAATGCTCTGGACCGCTGCCTGAGAACAGATTTCTGCATCACTTTGGGGGATATGGCAATTTACTTTTCCTTATTGGGCAACGGCAAGGAGGAATAGAAGACGGAATTTAGAAATCCTGTTGATCACTTTTCACGTACGCAGCGGCACACACACACACATGCAAAAGATCAAGAGACAGTGAGTCATACTCAACACAGCCGAATCATAGCTATCAACCCAGTGCATTGTTCCAACATTTCGGTGGCACTGAATCAGCGTTACCACAAGCCTTCACTGTTGACGCTACAGTAACACTGTTCTGACCTCAGCAGACGGGGTCATCTCCAGGTCACGCTCGCATTGTCACCTCTCCAGCGTTTCCAGAAAAGTGACCCTTTTGTAACAGGCTATTTCTCACCCCGAGTCACAGCTCATCTAATACTGCCAATCTGTCCTTAACTAAAGCCAGATGTGGAGGAACGCTAGAGGACGAGCCCCCATTAAAAATCACTGTATGACTTTCTGAAAAGATGATAAAGCAACTGGTGGACTAGTTTTTTTTAAATATACTGATTAAAATCGACCCCAAGCGCTGCTCAGATCACCAGGCGGAGAAATTTCTTTTTTATTATCATCCATCATCCACCAATACCACAGTTAAGATTTTGGTTGTTTCATAGAATTTGTACCGATTTATTCAATTCATGTTCTGTGGGTGTTATGTTATGCAACCTGCACTTAACACTGTGCCTGTGCTTACCACACAGCTTTACTCCAACATAACTCTAGTCATCTTTAACTATACAACAAACAAGAGGCAAGCACAGATGATCTCCACTGTTTTTTTATTGGATGAATATAAAAACGGTGATCAATTCAGCTTGGGAAACTGGAGAGCAGAAGAGAGTAGAGGGGTTAGCGATCTAGACAGTTGGGTGAAGGTGGAATTAAGCAGAGGGTGACAGGGCCTGCAGGCTGGACTTGACGGTCACTAGGTTGGCCTTCCAGGAGGTGAGGCTGTCGTGCAGCTGCTGCCACTGCTGCTTGCCAAAGGTGCGGTGTGTGCTGTGGCTGATTGGGTTGGAAACAGAAAGGCAACAACGTTAAATTGACAAAAGAACAGACCAAGGACGAGGTCTGGCATCCTTGAGGAAATAAAAGTAAATGTAACTACAACAAAGACACCACATTGCTCTACATATCAGGACCTAAATATCACAGTGCAAACCCCCTTTTTTCCTGTGATTTACAAAAAAATAAAAGATTTCTTTAGAGGAAATTTATGAGCAATAGCATTCTTTCCAGTTTGTATGTAGGTGAAACATTTTTCTGCACAACAGACAAGAACGCAGATAAGCTCCTGTTTGAAAGCAAACAGCAGCCTTGACCTTGACCAGACAGAAACAGAAACTCTTATGGAAGGAATGGAATACAAACTGATCCACATGCTAATTAATAAGCAGTTATTCATGCAGCCTAGTATTGGCCTATTATAAAACAATTACAGCAACAAGTCTATTAATTGCATTTATATATTTTATATACATTTATATATATATATTATTTTGATCAAGTTATGCACTGACCATTGTATAACAACCCTCAGTCAAATCACAGCATTTCAGCATTCTCATATCAGTTACCTTTTCCTACCAGTGTGAAGCCACCCAGAATAAAAACAAACCAAAAAAAAGACATCTGGTCCAAACTTTCTAAACAAAACCTCATTGACGAACATGTGCCATGTGGCACCACATGGTATTACTCAAAAAACTTTGCCGGATGAAAGTGAAAATAAAGATATTTAAGAGGTAATCTGTGGCGAATGAAAATACAATTGTTTTTTCCATAAAGTCCTGCTCACAGCACATAACAACATTACATAAATGCTTCACGTTTTTTCCCCAAAGAGTGACAATGACAAATTTGACTCTGAAGGCAGCTCTGGTGTCATTCTGGCCTTCTAAAGCTGGTTTGATGCAGGTGCTTCATCTCTCCTCCACATTAGGAGAAGGTGAACTGAACCGACTCTCTCAACACTTCCAGACACCTTCACTTGGCACAGCTGCAAGTTTGCTTCACTGAGCTCAAAGATTCGCCACACTGCAGACATTTTTTTCCCCTCCAGCTGGAAAACTATTTTATTGCGCCAAACCTTGTCATTAGAGCATCAGTATCGGGACAAATTCATTTGCCAATCCCGGTAGAGTATTTGGGAGCTGGATCTGCACCAATCCTCCTGATAATACAAAAGCCATCACCGCACCTCTGATACAAACCTTTACTTACTGAAAACAAACCATTTTGATACAGTTACGGCATTAGTGACAGTTTGATTAAAGCACATTCTGTCAGCGGCTTACCTCACAACAACTTTTCGCTGTGTCTGGTCGATTTTGCAGTACACCATCTTGGTCCGAACAGCTACAGAGAAAAAGCAGACAGGAAGGAATTGAGAGACAGGCGTAGCATTCAGAGAGAGCAAGTGCACCTTGGGGAGTGAAATCAGAGAGGAAGCTAATCAGTCACAAAATACTAAAATTCTTGGTCCTATGCTACTCTGTATCACTGCAGATTGTAAAATCCTACTGATAACCTGTCTTCACCACTGTGCATTCTTTTTCCAGAGCTACGGTAGATAATGTTAGCTACAGGATGGCAGTAAACGAATGACAGAGACAAGTCAGAGGGAAAACTAACGGCATGCTTGAGGAGGGTGAACGGCAAAGATTTATTTGAGGAGAAGTGCTTGTACCATCAATGACGAAGGCCTCGACGTCTTCAGCTCCGATCTGCAGCTCCTGCTGCATGGTGTCGAAGGAGATCTCCTTGAATTCCACCGCCATGCCCATGAATGTCAGCAGACGCATCTTGGCCATGTTTTGCTCGTGGGACAGGCCTGGGGAGCAACACGCAGGGGTCATTAAACACGCAACAGACACGGTCAATTACACGGGACTCGGGGAGTTTCCCCTGCGTTAATTGCTTGTCCATTCAGGAGCATGCGATCAGGGAATCTACTCATTAACACAAACACCACTCTACGCTGTCTGTTTTGAGAGTCCATCCTACACACTCGTGTAATTACACCTAAGCTTTCAGCGGTGTGAGAGAGAGACACACACACTGCTGACACACACATTCCTGTGCTGTGTCAACACAGCACAGTCAATTAGCCGAGTGTTTGTGTGTGTGTGTCTGCACATATTGTCAAAAAAGACAAAAAAAATAAAAATAAAGAAACTCGCCATCAAATATTGGAACTGCAAATAAGACGATGCTGACATTTATTACAGAGAAAGGTGTTCCAGATGGACAGATGTATTCTGGTATTATTGCGCCAAGGTATTTGGTTATTATGCAAAATCCCTGGCCTGGAAATCAAATTTCACACTGGAAAAAATCTTCCATTATATTCAAATCCTAAGCATTTGGATCTCCTTTTCCCTCTCAAAAGATTTGAGATTTTTCCAAGCGCTTAAAAAAAAATAAAAACGCAGGAAAAAATTGTTAAGCATCAGAATATTCAGGATAAAAAATTGCTATTTGATTTTTTCCACACGGGAGAGCCAGCCGAACACTAAGAATGCACCTCCCACCCAGCATCAGCAGTATGTTTTGCTTTCGTTTTGATTATGGGTGATGATTGGGTGATTAGCCTAACTTTCAGTGTGGGCAAAAACAAGATGAAGAAAGAAATAGTCAAATAAGCCTAAATAAATAACACACCCTTACAAATGGATCATTTTGATTCCATAATTACCAGAGGGATGAAATCAAAATACATTTAAGATGAAAGACTAGTACTAAACATAAACTGTTGAAATTGAAATGAAAAATTGAGCAGAACATTTGATTGCTATCTAGGAAAAGGGAATACCCCTTAATGTGAAATATTTTATTAGCACTTTTATAATACCATTTTGAGAATTTCATTTCAGATTCAAAAGCCTGTAGGCTGCCATGATAATCCAGGAATCAGTGCACAGATATGTAAATTCAAAGATTCACTTGACAGGTTGGCCTTCCTAGTGTTCTTCAATGTTGTGCAGACCTACAGTGTGTGTGTGTGTGTGTGTGTGTGTGTGTTGAATTCATGCACTTGATATCTTAAGCCAAGGCTACTCACCCAGGGAATCAATGAAGTCTTTGTTACTCTGGTAGAACTTTACATACGCCGCTAGTTTTGCACTCACAAAGATGGTTAACAGCTGGAAAAGCAGAGTGAAGAGAGGGAGAAATGTCATTATAGGGGTGAAATACAGTGCAATACAGTCAGATCATCTTTGTATCATTACAAGACATTCTGAAAGTTGTGTGTATGATAATCAAATTCAGAAAAAATAAAGTTTATTTAAATGACAGCTGACAGATACATAGACAGCAAAGCAGACTGTCTCCTTCATAGCATGAGCAACTACACAGATAGTGTTTGTTTGTCCTTCCTCTAAGCTTCTGGCATATTATGAATCGATGAACAAGGGGACAAAACAAAAATACTTTCAGGGTAGGTGGATGAAGTATGCATCAAGGTTTACAGAATATTGACAATCCATCAACTCACTACAACAGCTCCTTTAAAGAAAAAAAGCATACTGTAGTGATAAATTGTTTTCCCAGTCTCAACCTGTGCACCTGTTAGTGTATGTACATGCTGTTCACCGTTTTGGCTTGTTAATTGTTCATTGTGTTGCGCTCATCTTGTAGCCTCCACTGATAACAATACAGCTCAGACGTGCATCTAAAAACCATTTAAAACACTGTCAAGAGTCTTATACATCAGTGTGTTATAATTCCAGCCATTGCGAGACCTTACCCACTGATGTTTTGCAACATGCCAATTTATGTTTATTTATAAACAAAGTGGAGTTATAAGTAATTAAGGTTAACTTGGGATCAGCTTCTACTAGCAAGCATTGCAAATGTGGAAATGGAACAGAACATAATCAACATTTCTGGAGCATTTTGGGGCATGTGAATGCCCATAAATTATTTTTCCTAAAATAAAAATTCCAGGTGAGTACTCTACACACAAGAGATGACATGGTGGTTGCAATGATACATATCAGAGATGAAAAATATGTGTCTTGAAAAATTAGGTTTTAATTGCAGTTTCAAGGTCATGGGAGCTATTAGGAAAGTCACATTTATTTCAAAATTTCTGCCAGACCAATAGATTGAACTTAAGTTATTGGAGTAGATAGAAAGTTGCTAGCGTGCCAGTATTATCCTTTACATATTTAACATTTCTAAGCGTTACACTCCTTCATACGAGCACACGGAGATGGTAATCAGTTGGTATGATATTTATTGAGCACATCCTTCAGTACTCACATCATGGATGAGTTCTCCCTCGAGGAAGCGGACAGGTTTCAGGGTCAGCAGGTGGTCAAACAGGAAGGTGTTTGGGTCTTTCAGAGCACGGACAATACATCTAAAGACAAGGGCCACAGAAGGATGTGTGAGAGCAGAGCCAGACAGTCATTTGTCTCTTATCAAATCCCAAGGTTGAATGACAGGTGATAAACCAGTGTTTCATGTTTACTTGTGGGCATCAACGCGTGCTTGTGAAGCGTTGTCTTCTGTGTAACTCCCCAGCAGCTCAACCATCACTTTCGCTGCTGCCTCACTGTGAAATATTACATACATTGTTGAAGACTCTTATAATGAGATAACCGACTTAAAAAGACAACTATTGGAAGCATTCTCTGTCTCACACATAGTCTGCATGTTGTTACCTTTTTTTGCAGTCAACCAGCGCCTCGTATACCAGCCTCAGGAGCGTGTGCTTCTTCTCTGTGTTCAGGTTCCAGTCAATAATCCACTTGCGCACCTGATCAGCAGCACAAACACATAACATAAATCAATTGCAGGCAAACCGCAAAACAATGGCAGGAAAAAATGCAGCCTGTTGAGATTTGGAAATTTCAGTAGTCAATATTATGATTCCAACTTTTTTCTCTTTTCTTTCTCTCTGCAGCCCTTGTCATTGTCATACAACTAGGAGACAGCAAGTGTTTATGGTCAGTGGTTGGGATAGTGAGTGGATATATACCTGGTCAAGGTCAGTGGGGATGAAGGCGATGGCGTTACAGGTAGCAGCCACCTTGATGAGACCACAGAAGACAGTGTACCTCACTGGGGTGTTCTCATCCATGCCGTGGAACAGGTTACTCAGCCTGGAAAACCAAATTTTTTTTAAACACAGGTGGATTTTTACGAGTTCTAGGTTTTCTGGACACACCTTCCATTTATTTTGAATGGGAGATTAGAGTTTCCCTGTCTTTTCAACAGTCTCACTGCATTGCCTCTACATTAACAATCTCAAAATCAAAACAACGATCTACTTAGTTCCATGCATCCGGAATGAGTCTATTTTTACATTTTGAGGACAGCACCGCACAAGAGAAAGGTGCTGCTGCATGGGATTTAAGGGAACAAAGCGATGTAGGACTCACAGCTGCATCCTGAGGGAGGGCCTTTCTCCTTCACGGAACTTCACCAGCTTCTCACACAGACTCTCGATGAGAGCCTCCTGCTTCTCTGTCTCCAGGATCAACAGCAGAGACACAATGCTGTTCATCACACTCTCCACATCTGCAGAGAGAGACAGAGAGAGGGGGGGGAGCTTCAGTGTCAGGTGCCTTGGACATAAGTTGCCTGTTGTTGTCTAATTGTTAATTGGCTCTGTGTGATGTGTGGTCTTCATCATCACTCACCTTTGTCATCGTCCTTGAGACAGACATCACACGCCTCGATGATCTGAGCCAGATCCACATGAAGTCCACCTTCAGAGTTCTCCTCTGAGATATCAGCTCCTTTGGACTTGATGTAGGCTCTGAGCTCTGAAGCCTATCAACAGGACAATAAGTATTATATATGGAGAAATGCAGCCTAGCCGCTAATGGTTTACGGTAACTAGGAGGCTATAGATCGCTATTTTTGGGGGCTTCTTTGTTTATTTGGATGTGTGGCTAAGCAGCTAACTTAGCTATCAGACAGTTTTGAAAGCATCTGTCACAGAGTTCACTAAGCTACATCCAGGACCCTCATAGCATAACATACAAACTAGCTAAACTAGTTGAAGGATGGCGTATGACAACATGCTTAAACAACAGCCTTAAGTCGCAATTAGCATTTAACTATCCGCGTATAACTGTCTCAGTTGCTGAGTTCATCATCACATTGGCGGTTAGCATTCGCGAGCTAGCTAGCATGCTAGCTAAGCTATCTGGTTGGATAGTCATTGTTTATATAAAGTCATCCGCATGCAGAACTGAGCAAAACTGGGTTTTTAAAGACATATGTCGTACCTGGTCTTCTTCCGTAATATCGATAAATGCTGGGACGCTCATTTTGTAAGGTGATTTTGTGAGCCTAGATTATATCCACGCTCCCACCACTGCTGAGACCAGCGGAAAAGAAAACGCAAGAGTACCGGTGAAGGTCTTGCACTTCCGGGTCACGATGTTAAAGGCACAGTAGCTAGGCTAAAACGGCTAAAACCTCCTGAACTAACACTGTACCTCTATGGGTGAACCTCAAGAGTGAGTATCACAACAGCAGTACAAGCACAAATTCTTTCTCCCTACATTATTACTTTTCAAATACCGTGATGTGTCTTTATCACAAATTCAACGTGAACTATAGGAAGGTTATGCATTTTTTCAGTTGGCTTGAAAACCCTGCCAGGGCTGGATAGCATCAACTTGTGCAACCCCCCCCCCCAGGGGTCAGACTGCCTCCTAAATTGTATGAGTCACAAAGACTTCCACCACCATGTCCCATTCTTTCACTCTTTCTTATCCAGGTATCAATCTCTCCTCTGTGGGAGATTAGCCCTGGATGTCTTGGATGAGAGTTACAGAGGTGAAGGTGATCCCAGGAGAGGTTATCTGACTGAGTTACAGTCCCTGTGTGTGTGTGGACCACCATGACAGGCCCAGCAGTTTTCCAAACCGGAAACAATGTAAGTATCAGAGGGGAACACTTCCACCGTGCTCCTGCTGACCCATAGATGCGCTCCCCGGGCCTCTCTATCAAGTGGGATTCTGGGTATTGTTACCATGGCAGGTCACTTGGTGATTGAGGTGGGTGAGGTTAAGAGGCTAAGTGGAGCTCCAGCTCACCCTAAAACCATAGACTCAGGTTAGCAACTTTTTGAGGTGTCAGACAGGCTGTATGGGTGAAGATTAGGACTGGGTGATATGGTTGAAATCAATATCACGATAATCATAATGATGTTTTTCGATATCGGTATATATCACGGTATGGCTCACGTATGCAAAATTACATGTTAAATAATCAAATTAATGTTCATCCCATTGAACCGAAAGGTAATGTCAGGTAACTGAAAATTTCAAATAATATTCCTACCATACCTCATTTTTTTGGTCAGAGTTTTGACATGAAACTTGCTTGTTATCATCAGTTTAGACAACAGAATTGTGTGTAATGATTAAATCACCATATCATCATGCTATGATTCCACTGAAAGATGATAAACGATAATATTGAATTATCGCCCAGCCCTAGTGAAGATGCTGCTGAGTGTCCTCCATTTCCTAACAACTGTGTGATCTCCTCCCTGCACTATCACAATTCCTCCGTCATAGAAATGTGTGTATTTTGTTTGAGATTCATCCACTGAGGAGAGACATCAGCCACCTCATCATTCCTTGAAAGCATGCTTGCCGTATATATATTTCATATAGCAGTTACGGTTATAGGGAACTGAATGCTTGCTTTATTATATTCAGCAGGGCAAATATCTTAAAATAGTGTGCTGAGGGGAAATGGCTGATGGAGCGTTTCACCATCCCGTTCATACGATGCGTCATTCTCTTTCGGAAGGCAAGTGCCTGGTACCAAATCCCACCCTCACTCTCTCCCTGCCCTTGTTCGCTGTCACGGCAAAGAATTTATGGCCGCTTCTCCACAAGTGTGCTTGTGTAACTCTGAGGCTTTCATTAGCTGATTAACAGCTGTTGTCAAGTGCCTGGTGTATTTCAAGTCCAGAATAAGAGTTTTTGGATGCCTTTGAAACTCCAGGTGCATGCGAGACATTGTTTTTGTCTCCTTTAAAAGGTCTTTAAAGTGCCAGGGTTGTGATATGACGCTTAGTAGCCTATATAATCTTCATGGAAGAATGTCCTGGAAATGATGTGGTTAGGGTACGAGCTGCTGAGGGAATCTTGGACCACAATAAACCTTTAAATTCCAGTGAGATTGTACCTGGTACAAATATCAGTCTGTAAGGAGGTTTTAGCCTGTTTTATATCATTCCAAGACTGGCCATAGCCTGACAATGTAGTCTTCACGTGAGCCGTATGTATCTGGCGGCAGACATTTTTACCATAGCTTGTGCTGATGTCTGATATCTGTGTGGTGTGCGTATCCAGACAGAGTTCAGTGGGAAAATATTGGTCATTCTGCTCTTGTTCTCATATGAGTTCACTGGGGATTGTGCATTCAGTACAGATATTGTGACACAATAAAATCTCATGTTTTTGTGGGAAAACTTGATGTGTCGTATCAATTCACATTTAATCTTGAAGGTTGCAGGTTTTAGTTTTTAGATTTTATCTCCAACCTCACAGCTACGACCCCTGAGATGATTCCAGAGAATAAGATGAGATAAAATAAGATAATCCTTTATTAATCCCACAACGGGGAAATTTACAGTGTTACAGCAGCAAAGGGGATAGTGCAAAAGCAAGTAAAAAAGGCATCAGTAAAAAGCAAGATATAATAAATAAATAAGTTCAAATAATATCGAACATTTTGCTGCTGTCCTGGGAAAATGTTGTAACTCCACTTTTGGATAATGTTGAATGTTTTACCCTCTCTTCTCGTGGGCCTTGGTCTTATGAAGCCCTTTCAAAACTCCATTGGATGAACTCAAAAATGCACGGGGCACAAGCTAAAAACAAGGCTGTTTTTCTTAGTTCCTGAAAAGTTGACAGTTTGGAAATACAAGGTTTTCACCCAATAGCAACAGAATATGTTCATGACTGGATATATAATGTGTGTGTGTGTGTGTGTGTGTGTGTGTGTGTGTGTGTGTGTGTGTGTGTGTGTGTGTGTGTGTGTGAGTCTGTGTATATCCATACCACCACATATTTCCTTAACACAAGCTCATACAGTAATAAGCCTACCACATTTGTCCAAAAAAGGATAATATCTGTTTGTGTTTGTGTGGTTTTGAAATCTTTTTTTGGTCAATATATCTCCTGATCCCATCCATCTATGTTTGGTTGAGAGTGATGGCTGTGGAGGGGCTTCCTAAACTGCTGGCAAATTGCCTGCTCAGCCTGCGCAAAGATAAATGGTTGTGTGTTGAGCTAGTTGAGCCCAGGTGTCTGCTTCCTCTCTGTCAGCCAGCCAAGTAGTGAGTATCCATGTAAATCAATCTCATGGTCATCATCCAACATGGCTGCCTACCTTCCACCCACTAATTGTCTGGTTCCCACAGTTCTCCCCACCTCCACAACCTCTGAAAAATCCCCTTGCTTGGGCTCATCTATCAGCCAGTGACCTTGTCAGGATGCATCGCATGAGTAACTTCCCTGGGTGGAGTGAATAGCTTGTTAATTACTTATATGCTGATCCAACCGCTGATGTTTGTTTTCTTACCACTTCCCAGGGCTTGGAGATGTAGCGAGGCTAAGCTGAGGGTTTTTGATTGGTTGTGGATGGTTGTTTAAGTGTCATTTAGACCATTACAGAATTGCATACATGACGCCCCCTTCCCCACTACACACACACACACACACACACACACACACACACACACACACACACACACACACACATACAGCTAAGTCAGGAAACAAACAAACAAACAAAGAAAGTCAAGGATAACTAACCTCAACAACACCAAAGGTCACGCCCTTTGCTTTGAGAGAAACCAAGTGATCAACTGGAGGGGGTGTGTGTGTGTGTGTGTGTGTGTGTGTGTGTGTGTGTGCACATGCACATATTCATCTTGATAGGTGCTGAATGCCTGTGGTCTGCTTTGATAGCTGTTCAGTCCCTGTGATCAATTATCTGCTCCAACTCCAGATGATCAATCACACAGTGGAGCTACGGTCCGATACACCTCAGACTTAGTAAAATTAATTGACAATTCCCTTTGCTCATTCAATCTGAATTTTAAATTTCTTTTATTTAACACCCAGACGTTACTAACGCGGCCACACCGTGCAAGCCATCTGCAGGGAAAACTCACGGCTGACTAGAAAAGAAGGTGGTACGTGAAATACCAGTGTTATCTTGCCATATCACTTAATGAGCACGCATGACCAGCTTCATATCACACCAAAGACTGCAGCAATCAATCAAATCGAGTTCGCATTTGTGGTGTTGAGCTATCTGAGGTCGTTAATCCCCCTATGTGGAATGTGTGTGCTCTGTTTCAACCTAATGGCAGCGGCAAAAAGCTACAGTCTTCCAGGAATTCTGACGTTCCAGTCTGGATAGGTCGAGTCGCTGCGGCAGGAATGGGGCTTTGTGAATGATGGATTGGTCTCTTGTCATCAGAGGGTGTTTATATTACACACACTCACTGGCCAGGAGGAGCAATAGAAGTTTAAAAGGCACAGTCAAACAAAGAATCAAATTTGTTTTCATTTGGGGATACAGTGCACAATATTTGGCTTGAAGCTAGATAACCAGATCTCAGAAATAGCTGTTGAATGTAGTTTAGACGCATGCAAAGCTATCTGACCCTTTGCTTCTGAGATACTGTTCAGACTATTTCATCAGGGCCGATGAATAAAATTCTGACCGCAGAGAACACATAGTCATAAAAACTTTATCCAAAACAAATTTGATTGCTCCACAGGCACACAACCCAATAAATTTCCAAGCTGATGTCACACTATTTCTCAGAAAAGCTATATCTTATTTGAAAAGGTTTATTCCAAATATGATAAACAGCATTTGAAATAACTGACACTTAATCTACATAATGATTGCTGGTCTACATATATAGTAGAGCACATTAATTATTATATAACTAAAACCTTTACAAAACAGCAAGATTTTGAGGATTTAATTATTTTTGAAATAATAATAGACTTCAAGCAACTTTTTTTTTTCTGTTTTCTAGAATGAAAACCTTACTTTTTGCTAAGCAGGCAAATTATTTTCAGTCATCCAAACCATGATCAACACAGAAAGTAACGTATACAGTCATATTGTCCTTCTGGGAGTGGCAAGTTACAGTAAAGAGACATTTCCCTTCCACTGACACACCTACTTGTTCATTGCAATCCTTAAAGTCAAGAGTCATATGTTATGATCACATATCGATTGCCGTGCTCTCCGTTCTTTCCCATCATCACAGAACACGTCGGAGTCATGCAGTAAAACTTTGCTTGTCTGGCCCCAGAATGCAGCTCAAGGGTATGACAACAGACGAGAGATATCTGCAATGTTTTCTGATGACTGTTTACGCCCCAGCCGCAGCTGCTAGGGTGTGACAGCATGGAAGTAGGCCGCGGTTTACTGTAATGAACTGATAATGGTGGCCTTGATCCTGACTCACAGGCACCTGCTGGGATGAGACGGAGGCTGTGGGGCGCAGGCACAGTCCTCTCCAGATTCAGTAGAACAATTTTTAAAGATGCTAACATACGCATTTTGTTTCTTTCAGTGATAACATGCTTGATACATTTTATTCATCACAGCTTAGACAAGAACAGAATTTCCTCTTGTGTTTTTATCGAGACCCAAGGCTGACTGAGCCAAAGATTGTGGAGAAAATGAGCGATACGTGTGAGTGAACGACCGAACAGCCGTCCCTACCGCCTTCAATCAAGCCATCTTGTCCTCTGATTCCAGCTTCTACTGCTTAGTTTGATGATGACGATGTGTGATGGACCACTGATCATTTCATTGATGGAAATTCTCCCTCAACAACCTTTTTCTACATGACTAAAACAAGATGACAACTACACACCATGAAGTTCATTACCACGGGACCAACATAATTTGTTGTTCTAAATTAATAAATTAATACATTAATACATTAAATAAATAAATATTAACAGACATTTATTTTGCCAAATCTTTCCAGTTGTGTTTTTTTCCATTGTCCATTGTGAGTTTGCATAAAGATGTATCCATTATTTATTGAGTGGTAGGTTTTGCAGTTTACTACTTATACATTGTGATTCATACAGTTTGTCTTCAAAAGGAGAAAATTGTCATGTTGTTCTTTAACGAGTTTTAGCATTCTGTAGTTGTTTTGTTTGAGCGTTTTTACTCTGTGGTGTCAAAGAGCTCTTTGTAAGTGAACTCATGCATCTGATCCGGGAGTATGCAGCCATACATGTCTAAAGTAGCTTCTGTAACAACTTACAGGACACGAACAGAGAGTATGAATGGGGGAGAGAGGGTAGTCATAGTTTGGTGGTAGAGGTGATCAGCAGCACAAAGGAGAAAGGGTGTGTGAAACATCAGCGGAGAGACACTGGGCCGGTGTTGCGTCTGACACACAACAAACCATAGAAATGTCTGCTCTCCCTCAGATCCTTCTTCTCTCCTTATCTCCAGTCTGATATCCAGCACTTTGAAGTGTGCTGAGAGTTGATATGAGAGAAAATTCAAAAAAAAAAACTGAGGCTTGTTGTCTTCCATGTGGGCGATAGGGAAGTTGGGTAAAGCTGAACAGGAACAAAACCCTACTGTATTGGACGGACTATTTTGGGCTTTTGGTACTGTCCTCAACATAATTTTAGTTATATGTTCCCCAATATAATTTTGAACAATCATGGATTTTGTGTTTTTATATAGAGCAGTGGCAAAGTGACAAACTCAACATATTGCTCTGAGAAAGTGGCGAGGGAAGACAGAGGAATATTGTTCTGACTGGGCTTTGTTACCTCCGCCAAGGAGGTTATGTATTCGGTGCCGTTTGTTTGTTTGTCTGTTTGTCAGCAGGATTACGGAAAATCTACTGGCCCGATTTTCATGAAACTTTGTGGAAGGGTGTAACATGGGCCAAGGAAGAACCCATTAAATTTTGGAGCGGATCCGGATCCGACTCACGAACAAGCCTCACGAACAAGCAATTGGCCTTGGTGGAGGTCTGCGCTCTCCGAGTGCCCTTCTAGTTTTATATTGTATGCATTTCCTCGAGGCCGCAGGCAGACAGAAAGGAAATGATGAAACATTACAACACACTGCTGTGGGTTTATTATCAGCTGGTTTCCATGCCCACACAGAGAAGTAAAGGACTGGGCGTTTTTTTTATGCTACTGTCAGCATATCAAAATAACACCTGTGGCTTTTTTTCTCTTCCAGGCTTTTTGCAGTCCTCTCTCCTCATATCACAGCCGTTATGATACTGATTACTCATGTTGCAAAATCATGAATAAATCATGACGTTTTAAAACACCAGCGCACTTAATTTAAACAGAAATACAGCCTAATAATAAGCAGTCACTCGTCTGATGCAGTAGCATGAGTATCAATGTTTACTTAAATGGAAAAAGTACTTTCTTCTTCGTGTGTCCTGCCAGGTCACATAGCTGCGTACTTTATCATGTGACATTTTGGCTGAGACAATCCCTACTCAAATTCCCTCTTACCCGTGCCTTTGGACATTACAGCCTTAATATATTCCTAGTTAAGGGTCAGAGGCAGTATTGACCATTTCCCTTCCTCTCCACAGTGATGTTGTTTTAAACCCGGAGTTAACCAGAGATTGATCTGGAGAGTGAGCGTATTTGGGGACTGCCATCCGTCACAGGGACTGAGAGGCTTGTTTTCTCCTGGCCCCGTCACCTTTGATGAATCCCTGCTAAAGACTCCGCTGGGGAAGGCACAGCCAGCGTTCGCCTTGGGTCAGAGGCAGCGCATTTTTTTTTCTTTGCTCATTTCTTGGCAAGATACTTTTACTTGTGCCAGAACCTTTTGTACATGCGGCACATTATTTTAGGATTTTTGGATTTGCGTTTGTTTGTAGTGGGTGGGCCCGAGGAAGATTTTGTAATTGTTTTGGGAGCAATTTATTTTCTTTGCTACTATTTTCAAATGAGCTACGTAGACATCCTCCGAATGCCTGGGTGTTCCTCAGGGATACAGGACTGCCTTTGCACTCATTTTTGTCCCAGAATAGAGTGAGTCAGAGAGCACTCTGTGTGTTTTCATGACCGTAAACTACCCATCTGAATTTGGGCTTAACTTTTAGGGGCGTTTGCGAGGTTATGGACTTTCCAACGGATGCTATCAGATGGACACACTGTGTGATTGTTTTCCATTGCCTTCTTTCACAAAGGCAGGGGTAAGGGAAGGTGGTGTAATGTAGATTTAGCAAGATCAATATTAAGCTCATGATATGATATGGTTCAAAATGGAAGACAAAACATTAGATGGACACAGAATAACTGAAAACCAAGTGAGGATCTTCCATAGGATTCAAAGGGCGGTACATTTTTAGGCCTTTTTGCAGCTTCACAGGGATTGAAGTTGGACCTCGACCCATTAGCAGGCTGCTGTTACTGCTAGTCAAGGCTACCAGCTAATGAAGGCAGTCCTGCATCTGATTGCTCACCATCCCAGCTCTCATTACACCATAACCGTTACACCAACCACTGCAGTGTCTGGGAAGCTGCGACGAGCTTCATATCACAAGCTATTGTAAAAAAGTGATTTAAATGGAACTTACATTCTTCATCAATGTCTTAGAATAGCATGCCATATGTTGTGTAATACAGACTGACAAGACGACAACAGTAATGCTTGTTAATGCCTCCTCAGCACTTTGTCTGCTGATTTCATCATTTTTAAGAGTGCATCATAGAGTGTAAACTGATTTGCTGTAACAAAATGTTACTGTGGACACTCCAAACAGGTATCAACACAAGGTTAACACTTTATAGAGAAGAAGATCAGTCTGACTTCACTGTATCTTCCCCTGTATTCTTTTTGCCATCTCTTTGCCCCCCCCCCCCCCACCACCTCCTTTAAGTTGAAATAGGGGTCATGACTTTCGCTGGAATCCTAGACTAATATTCCAGATGGTGGTGACAGGCACTGGCCAACAATCCTCACTTCACAGCATTGTTGCAGCTCTCTGGCTTTGTCCATGGTCTGGGCATCTCGAATGGGTGGTGGATTCTTAATGCCACCTACAAATGTGTATTTGACACAGTAGTAAATCGTGTTGTAGGACTAATTCACCATAATTGATCATTATCCACCATGCTGAGGTCTAATTTGTAAAGCTGTTCAACTGATCATTACTTCAGGGGTTAAGATGGTATATTGATTTCACAGCCAGATAACTTGAGACTTACTTTTGCTTTTGCTCTTGCTCCTGTCTTCTGGAGTGAAAGAGCAACTGCATTATTTAACCTCAAGGGGGGGTAACCTACGGGGCACAGAGATGGAGGGGAAACTGGGGAAAGGTTTCTCATAAAAGCTATTTTTGTTTTTAAAAAGTTTCATCAAATGCAGTTTTGGGAATGTTACTTCCATGATGGTACCATTAAAGATTACGATTACCTGCTTCAAATCCACTGGAATACATGTAAATTGATTACTTTTAGTTACTTTGGAATTAAATTGCTTCCTCAATCCCTTGATTTTGCTGTTTAATGAGCCATTTCTTCCTATCTACTGACTGTAATTTGATTAGTGTTATTATGATCTACAACATTTAGATCTCCAAAATTATCTTAGTGTCTATAATCTCACAATCTAAATTACTTTCCCCTCTTCAAGCATGTTTTTAAGTAATCCAAAATGTATTTTTAATCTTATTACTTTTTTTTTTACAGTAATGGCAACAGAATAAAGGTACAATTTTTGTAATCACATTACTGTAGCGTGTGAATGTAGCGTGGCTTTTTTTTTTTTTTCCAGTACGTCATTGCATTGTAGCATATTGTCACTGTTTAAGCTTTTAAGGGTGGAGGAACCCGACTCCTGATATGACAAATAATATAATACAAAAAGATCCACAGCAGCTGTCCTGAATTTATAGGCATATTCCATGTTTCTGCATTCCTCTGCAGCTCCACATTGAGTTAAGCTTGAGTTAAGGTCACCACCTCTATCTCCTCAGCACTCACACACGCACACGCACACACACACACACACACACACACACACACACACTTCAACTCCCCCTCTCCTCTGCTAATAAATAATTATCCTTTTGTGTGATATGGCATTCTTCCAAGGCCATGCAGTTTGTGTCAGTTGCTCTTAGCATAACAGTATTATTTCCAAAAATGGGACAATTCTCAAAACATTTTCTGCAAGTTTTACCATTTTTGCTATTTTCATACAGACTTTTTAGCAATGCATTTATTCATTTTGATTACTAATAACAAAAAAAGATAACTTTTAACAATTGTTTTTTTTTAACATGAGTCAGTGAAATGGAAAACTTTCATCCAATATATTAAGTGAATACAAACAGTCCTATGTCCACCTTTTTATATGTATTACCATTACGGCCTCTCTACGATTAACATCATAAATGTAGATGCCATTAGGCCTACATATTTTGTTGCCTCTTCCATTTGTCAAGTTTTTTTGAAAGTAGGATATATCTCAGTAAAGTGATGAGTCAGAAGAGTTAGGAATGTTGATGAACGCCGTCCAAACAGCCCACTCAACGTCGAGAGACCTTGGTTAACATTGTATAAATGCTAAAACAACTCAGTTTTGCTGTTTTTTGAATATGTTTTCTTACCTTTTGGTCGGCTTTGAATATGAGTGACTGTATAATTGCAATTTTTACTAATTCTGAGTGGTTTAATACCCGTATACATTTTGTCTGAACGCACATTGGAAACAGAAAAAAAGCTTTTTCCAACTCTCAGCACCGTAAAATCCAGTTCATTATCACTCCAATGTTTGCAAACATAACAAACACGAACATGAACTTTTACAGCCTGAGAACACTAACTCTAACTGTTTCATACCATAAGCCTTTGTCTCAGGAACTTGGTCAATCAATTTGAGAGAAATGAAAGAAAATTCTCTCACACACACACACTCACACACACAGACACACACTCATGCGCAATATGAGCAACACATGAACTTGAACCAAACATAAAATGCAACACCCGCTCATGCAAATGCGACATTAGTCAGAATCTACTCAGAAGTGCAGTCTGTGTCTGCTGGGGAAAAGCAAGGGAGTCATCCTCCTCTCGGCCGTCCTCGCTCCTCCCCCTGCCCAATGAGTTACGCAGTATTTGAGCCTTCAGGAGAGTAAGGAAAGCCAGACATTAGAGAGACAGAGGGACAAGGCACTGTTACCCTCACACACTCCCACTCCAAACCCACTGCAGACTCCAGACGTCCAGTGAGCTTGAGAGTTGGCGTTCCAGATTTTGGCCACCTGATTTAACCGCTGCCATCATCACCTCTCTGAATGCTCCACAGACAGTCAGAGGAGGGAAAGATGGCTCCGTAGTTTACTGATGGCCACTGGTTCCTGTGGAGGAGTGTGACGAGAACGCACCTCGTTTTTATCTTTCTGTTTATTTTAATTTCTGCCGTGCTTATTGTTTCTTCAATTAGTGTCTTACCAGTTTCTAGGAGTTTATGACTATATGAATTGTAAACCCTCCCGACGGCGTCTTCTATTGGGATATCATCTCCGTTTCCGTGGACCATCTCTAACTGTCCAATGCTGACTGAGCCGTGTGCAGCCATGGGCTCTATGGGGTCGGATGTTCGAGATCTGACCCTCTTGCCTCCGGGGCCTCCTGTGCCGTCCTTACCGGGAGGCGGCGGTGGCTGTGGCATGTCTGTCGGCGGCGGCCAGTGGACCCAACTCCTGGACCTCCACCCCGGCTCCCCCTACGGCTCCCTGCCCTCCCACCATTCCCTCATCAAGCAGGAGCCGGGCTGGGGCACCCCGGACCCCCTGGAGGACCCTCACTGCGGCCTGGGGGCCTTCACGGTGCACTTCTCCGGGCAGTTCACAGGCACGGGCCCCTGTCGGGTCGGGGCGTTCGGGGAGCCGACTGCAGGCCAGCCCAGGGTGTTTCCTAATGGAGCCTACCTGCCCGGCTGTGTGGACAATCCACCAGCACCCAGGAACCAGGGTAAGCATGCTGCTGCTCCTCTGTCCCGCCTTGCTCACTCCGTCTGTCTTCTCTTGGTTTCTCATCAGCAGAATACATGATAAATACAATGACATATGAGTACCAATCATAGCCAGGATTGTATGTTTTGACACAGCTATCTATAAAATCCATAGCCTTTTTCTAAATTTCTGTGGTTTGCCTTTGTATGTGTTGTATCCATGTGTGTATATAGTGTGTTATTGGGTGTAACTCTGTGTTTAGGGTTTGTCAACAGTGTTGTGTCTGAGGAGGATGTTATGTGCTGTTCTGGGTCATTCTGTCCTATGTCAGGAAAAGGCCTGACAGCTTTCCATCCACTGGTACCACTCTGATCTCAAACAGTTCTTTTCCACTGGTGTCTCCAATAGTTTTCAACTGAAATGAAAGTCAGTGGGGAAAAATCTAGTTGTGTTAGAAAAGTGTGTTATTTCAATCAGTGGCAAAAATATAAACTTGTATTATATCAGTATAAATTGATTATAAATAACGGCTGAGGTTAAACTGATAATTTAGAACGTGATATGATCACCAAATTTTCAGTTATATTAATTCACAAGATTACATCCCTTATACCGCATTTCCATTTCTCAAATGCAGTACCAGTAACCCAAAATAGGCTATTTCATTTTCGAAGAGTAACTCCAGTACAGTTATCTAACTTGCAAGTAGTTTTACAGGTTTAATATCCAACTTTACTACTTTATGATGCTGAAATTAGATTTTCTGTTGTTAAAAATATATCTAGAAAACTGAACAAATGGTAAACCTAGAAACAGGCAAATCACGATTCAGTGCACAATAGCATGTAGCAATGTGAGGGCAAAGTGGATATTCTATATATTTTTTTTCTTCATATACTATTTATACAAATCCCCTTAATTTATAAACTGTAGTAATTTTCAGTTTGGTGCCAAGCCATTGCAGACATTCAACTCAAGATAATTACTTTTCCCTACACATATTCAGGTTACTGACAGTATAGTTGGAATACTGAAGTTAATAGGATTATTCTTGATCAATTTAAATTTGAGGTAGTGAACCCAATTATATATTGTCAGCTTGCTTAGATGACCTGTTGGCTGGGACAGTCAAGGTTGTGGTAGCCATTCAGGCTGTGGGAAGAACCTTATGTTGCCCGGTGATTTAAATTTGTTAAGGACGTGAACCACAGAAAACAAAAGTACACAATGTTTAATTGTGAATAAATGACCCTGAAGTTCTGATTTTATTATTGTTAGGGGAAATATGAATGTTCATGTATTGAGTTGTACACACTTTTGAAAGGTTTTTTTCATTTGTATGCAGTCATAAGAAAAATGGCCCTTAACCTGAATTGCTATGTTGAGCACAAAAACAGCCTCTTCAGCAAAAAGAAGAAAAATGAAAGAAAAAAAAAGTCCTTTATTAATGTCAAGATCTTTATTCAAAGAGTTTCTTGAATCCCCGAGACAAAAACTGGGAATGAACTGTTTGCTGGCCTCTCAGAAACACCTACTTTTTCTTTACAAACTGTTGCTGAAGTGATGAGCTGTGAATCATGAGCCTGCTTTATTGCTCCCATTAGTATTTTTGGGGGATTTTATTTTATCCAAGTAGGGTCAAGTTTTGACCTCACAGAACAAGCCAGATGAGTTTAGCAGTTATTAATCTTAATTCAAACTTAATTTCTCCGTTTCCTGTGCACTGTTGTTATTGATATGACTTGTCTATACACAAGAGGAAAACATGGAAAAATTCCTGTAAACAACGCTTGAGCCGGTTGTCTGTTGGGGTTCATTCCTCAGAGCCTTAAGCCTGCATGTGACCGGTGATGTGAGTTTCAGTGGCAGTTTGCAGGCAGTCTTGTTTACTCAGTGGAAAGTCGTTTTTGATGAAGTGGTAAAATGCTCAGCGTGCTGCTCTGACAGGCAACAGGGATTTAAGTAAGAGTAGATGAGTCAGTTTTCTCAAGAACTTTCCAACATCCCATTTCACTCTGGCCTGACTGATGCTATACTGGCCTGTGTGTGTGTGTGTGTGTGTGTGGATGTGTATGGGTGTGTGTATGTGCGTAGATGTTAATCATGGGTTACTTTCAAAATATGATCAATCAATCCATTTCAAATAACTACTAACATTACTCATATTCTGCTTAAAATTTCTATATAACCTCAGTCTAATCACTGTGTTTATTTCACTAACTTCATTTTATTACACACATAATTACAATAATATCAACGATAGTTACAGTTACCAACTTTTTGTAATGTGATAACTTCTAATCTCGTTACATTACATGTAATTCGTTACTTTTCAACGCTGTTTTCTTATTGAGCGCACATTCTACAGTAGCTCATCTCAGTCTGTCTGTGGTGTGTTTGCCAAATTTCTTTTTCCACCTGCCATAAATATTGCAACCACAAGGCCAAAGAAAGAAGGGGGAAAAAAAAGAATATGTTACAGGGAAAGAGGATTTAGTGGTTTGATGAACGGCTCTCTGTAGTAACCCTGCCAGGGACTAAGAGATACTACCAGGGGTTTCAGATAACTGACCAGATACTGGAGACTTTAATAACTTGTGAAACGGTGAACTAATGACTAGACCAGGCGATTAAGATCATGGTAACATTGCCCCGCTCCTCTCTTTGTTTCCTCTCAGGTTACGGGGCGGTGGGTCTGGACAGTGCCCCCAGCTACGGCCACACTCCCTCTCACCACACCCCTCAGCTCTCCAGCCTGTCCTTCAAACACGAGGACACGCTGTCACCGCAGAGCAACATGGGTAACTATCCGCATCCTGACATGTTTTCACTAAATTGACTCACAGACTGGAACACTGTCAAGTCGCAGCAAGGTTATGTAAGTAACCCATCATTTTTCATATCACAACAAAATTGCTATTATCCATTTTCTTCTGCCTTGCTCCATCTCTGCACACGCATACATAAACGCAGGCATACATAAACACACACTCTCTCTCTCTCTCTCGTTCTCTCGCTCTCTAAGCATATGGTTAATGGCTCTGGAAATGATAACTTGAGGAAACAGCTTTATGTGAGTCTGTTGGAATGTCAAAAACTGTCTGGGGACCAATATACTACATGAACCTGAAAAGGACCACTGTTTCTGATTGTTCCATTCACTCTTTGAAAAGTTTAGTTGTGTGTCTGCGCAGTAGTGCACGCATGCATGTGCACAGTCTGTGGCGAGTGCACATAGGTGCGCTCATATCTTTAAAATGAATTGCTTATCACCTCTGAAAGGGGGTAAATGTTACAGCTGAAAGCGTATTTGAGTGTGTTTTTGTGTGTGTCCTTGAGAAAGTGTGTATGAAATATGAAAAAAAAAAGATTATTAGGTTCATTCTTTGCCAGCTTTTCAGCCTAATACTGCCAGATAGTAAGTCACTGTGAGAGAAGGGAACTTGGCCATTTGAAACATTATTTCAGGAGCGCTGACAACTGGCAGCTGTGTGAATCTGTTTGTTTGGTTGTGTTCAGTTGACCAGCAGTACCCGGCCCCGCCTCCCATGTTTGGTTGCCACAATCCCACAGAATCCTGTCCGAGCAGCCAAGCTCTGCTGTTGAGGAACTACAACAGGTACAAGTATTTTGCTATTATTGTTGCGGTATATTACCCCCGCTACGCAATTCCATTCTGCCCATAAGTTTTCAGTCATCTCGCCGATCAATCACCGCAAGATTCTTTCCACTAAACACCACATGCAACTTATTCTCTCGCTGCTCTGTTGGTTATTTTTAGAGAGGTGTGAACTCTCTCTGATCCTAAGTTAAGCCCTGTGTCTGGCTCTGCACCGTCTGGATCGTGAAGCCCAATTTGTTCTGAGGTTAAGTGCTGCCCACTGGTGCTCAGCAGGCCAAAACAAACACTGGGTGATCTACTGCTGATCGGTCTGAGTCCACCCCGAGGAAAAATGAGGAGAAAAGTAAAAGAGACAAGTGGAGTGAAAGTGAGAGGTGGGGGGGAGGAGGAGGGGGAGGAGTGGTAGTTAAAAATGCAAACGAAGGAGGACTGGCCAAGGCTGGGAAACTTCACAGTTTAATCTTTGAATATGTTTTTAAACTTGTTTTGCTTTTGATGCAAAACATCTCATACGGAAAATTAAGACGAAATTCTTTGAATGCCGCCCCACTTTGTTGTTGGAGCGGGGGAACATGTGGAACCCAAATACCGGAACAGCAGTTGATAAGAGGGGGAGAGTTCCCTGCTATTAGAGCTCATGGCATTAACTGGAAACCCTCAAACAAACACAGACACACATACACACACACACACACACACACACACACACACACACAGTGTATGTTCGATGTCAGTGAGTCTTTCCATAGTTTACCATAGTTCAGAGCTGATTAGCGAGCCATCTCCATCCTTCCCCTCAAGGACTTCTTCAGGAATGCCTTCCAAAATTCCCCTGAAACTGTTTTCCCGCCTATAACGATACTGAGGACGGAGTGATGTCATGCACTGGTCCATGGTGTGCTAGGCACGGATGCACTCACCCCTGCAGAGTGTACTATCACATCTCCCAAGAGCATGTGTGTGTGTGTGTGTGTGTGTGTGTGTGTGTGTGTGTGTGTGTGCACTAGTGCGATCTGCCAAGGTAAAGAATGGCTCACAGCCCATGTTTTTTTAATAAAGCCAGTGAGGAGTGTGGTGGGTGGACAGGATGTGTTAATAACCCAACCATTTGGATTTCCCCTCGATGAGATGTCTTCACTATCCGTACAAGGAGAGAGGAAGGGGAGGAAGACGGGGAGGGGACACAGAAACATAGATGGGGACATTTCCTAATTTCACTAGTTGCCCCATTCCAAAAAACACATATACTCATGTCCTATCCTTTTTATTTGTTAAAGGATTGACGTATGTTGTTAACACACAAGGGAAACAGAGGCCGCTTTGCAATTTTCACAATCCTGGTGCATAGAGTAAAACAGCTAAAATACAGTATTGCACCAGCTTCTAATGCTAATGACTGTGCTTTGTGTTTCACTCAGTGACAACCTGTACCAAATGGCGTCTCAGCTGGAGTGTGTAGCGTGGAACCCAGTGAACCCCCTGGCATCTTCCATGAAGAGGTGGGTTCCTTTCACTGAACACGCCATATTCTTAGCCTTGACCACGGTTTGGGGGGTGCAGCAGAGGAGGAAGAGGAGGATTTGACTAGCTGGCTGCTGGCCTACTGCCTAGGGAAATCAGGAGGGGGAGAAGAGCACAATAATGTGTGTGTGTGTGTGTGTGTGTGTGTGTGTGTGTGTGTGTGTGTGTGCACGCTAGAGAGAGATACCTTTGTCTCATTTCTCTCAAGTTGACTGACTGAGCTCCTGAGCTTCTCTGTCACTGTCCAAATGTTCAATGTTGGTGTTTCAATGAATTGATCAGATACTGGAGACTTTGCCGTCTTCAGAATGTTACAATAACTTCCAAAATGGTAAACTAACGAGTAGACCGGGCAAAGAAGTTAATTCTGTTTCCATGAATCCACAGCAGCCATGGAACAGGCTATGAGAGCGACCCCACAGCCCCCCCTGTGGTCCTCAGCTGCAGCGCCCAGTACCACATACACACACATGGTGTCTTCAGAGGACTTCAGGTCAGTCACATTTACACAAGCACACACACACATACACACTGTACATACATAAATGAATACACAAAGTGAACTAATGCTTTATCCTCAGCCGTCAGCCCCTCCTTCGTCTCTTTCTTACAGGATGTCCGACGGGTGCCTGGCATCGCTCCCCCAGTGGTGAGGTCATCAGAGGCCAATGAGAAGCGTCCGTTTGTGTGCCCCTATCCTGGCTGCAGTAAGAGATACTTCAAGCTGTCCCATCTGCAGATGCATGGCCGCAAACACACAGGTGAGATGACTTTATTTATGCCACTTTTCCAGCTCAGACCACAAACTGCTTTTCATTATGAATAAAAATGAGAAATTAAAATAGAGTCTAAAAGTTACGTATGAAAAACACAAAATAGAAATGGAGGATAGAGAAGTGTGCTTGTGACCTGAAGGTTGCCAGTTCGAATCCCAGACCGACTGCACAAATCTGGTAGGGGAACGTGAATAAGTAACACTTTCCTCTCCCTCAACGACTACTGCTGAGCTGCCCTTGAGCAAGGCACTTAACATCTAATTGCTCTGTCAACTTTCCCTGGATAAATAAAGGTTAAAAGTCAATTTAAAAACATCAATAACGACAAGCTAAAACAGCAATGATAAAAGGTGAAAGTAGCCTAAAATTGACATGGTGATGGTGCACAAGGGGAGGAGGGAAACTAAGCAGGGGGAAGATATTGGTGATGTGGATGGTAAAGAGACTCATGATATCTTGACATTGATGATATGTATCTATGATGATGATGATGATGATGATGATGATGATGACAGTGAATGGGGGTTTATTTTTACAGGAGAGAAGCCTTACCAGTGTGATTTCACGGACTGTGGCCGCAGATTCTCTCGCTCAGACCAGCTAAAGAGACACCAGCGCAGACACACAGGTACACTGGTATCAAGCTACTGTATAGGTTCCCTCTCTCACTTGCCTCTTTATTTACCCCCCTTTCCACTCTCTTATACAGTGTGTCATTTTCAGCACACATGGTTCCTGGTTTGGTGCACATATTTGAGTTACTTTTCAACATATGTGGTGTCATTATGTGTTGCTGTTGACATATGTGAACCAACATGGAAAACAGGCACATTATGGGATACAGTTTTTTTGTTTTTTTGATCTTTGCATTCAGAGCTTTAAAATATTACATTACATAATTGGGTTCAATGAATTATTTTATTTGAATTATAAATTATTTGAATTAAAAAACATGCATTTTGGTCAAACTTTGTCTGAGTTAAATGAGTCTGAATGCGCGTTGTCCCAGACAAGACACAAGGATTTGTTGAAAATGATACATGCTTTTAAAGAGTATAATATGTTGAGCTCACCGTCTCCAACGATACCTGCACCATCTAACTGTATGTTTAAACTTCTGACCCTTACCCCACCCTCCTCTCACTCCCCACCTCTGTCTCTGCCACCACCGCAACCACGGCCATCTGTGTGTAGGAGTGAAGCCCTTTCAGTGCGAGACGTGTCAGAGAAAGTTTTCACGGTCAGACCATCTTAAGACACACACTCGGACTCATACAGGTAAAACAAGTGCGTATACCTTTATTTTCTACTTCTCCATTCTTCTCCCAGTGATTATCGCTCTTGACTGAATTGCTTTGATATTTTTTCAAGACGGTTATTGTGACTTTGATTCACAAAAACACACCAGAGCAGCTTCCAAAGGTTCAATTCACTCTAAAGCAATGATTTTCATTTCTTTTCCCTTGTTTTTCCATGTTTGTCCCCTTCTCCCCTCCTTGTCAGGTGAGAAGCCCTTTACCTGCCGCTGGTCCAACTGTCAGAAGAAGTTTGCCCGCTCTGACGAGCTGGTGCGCCACCACAGCATGCACCAGAGGAACCTGACCAAGCTGCAGTCTGCCATCTGAGCAGGAGGAGGAGGAGGAGGAGGAGGACAAGGAGGAAGGTGACAGTACGGTGTGCCAGCCAATAGAGAAAGACGCTGGAGCCTGGTCAGTGGTTCTGGTCCCACGCCAGACTTGCCGAGGTGGTGAGCGCAGCTGACGTCTCCCTCAGCCAGACGACAGCAGGAAAACACATTCACTGGTGATCCACAAGATCTTCAAGATTCAGCTCACTAGCACTCATTGTTCTGGTTATTTCACATTAAAATTAAGACTGTAAGAGGTTTTTTTTTTCTTATGTACAGTACCACAGTCATTCTGAGCCAAGATGAAGAATAGAATATGTGAGATGAGAAATTTGTTGATACACTATTTTGAATATTTTACTACACTTGCACTGGCTTCTTGTTTTGTTTTTTTTATTGTTAAAATTGTGTCATTATGAAAATGTGCTGGACCATGTAAACTGGATTTAGGAAATGGACAGTGGTGTCACTTTTTGTCCAATAAGAGAATTATCGCTTGGGGGGAATGTGAACTTCTTTATCTTCTTACAGTATACATAATATTCACCTTATTGCTTTGTATATATGTGTATTTGCTCGCCTTTTTAGACATTCCTTTTGTATTTTGTATGTTTTTGTACATTTATAAAATGTTGATCCACGCAGTTGTCGAGGGTAAGAGTAATGTGGAATTGATGGATGTGTGTTTGTGTGTGTGAGAGAGAGAGAGAGAGAGAGAGAGAGAGAGTGAGTAGAGGTGTTGGTGTTATCCAGGTTAAGAGGCCACCTATGGGAGAGGGGTCAGACAGTAAAACAGCACCCCTCTGTGACTCTGACAGGGTGCAGGTCTCACCCTCCTAAATCTCCGACACACATCTTCATAACTAGGAACATCTGGAGCCCAATAAATCTCATTAGAAAAGACACATACCTCAGTGTCAGCTGGCTGTACTTCACTGACTGCTGACTGCCCCCTCTGCACAGGCTGGGCCCCTAACACACACACACACACACACACACACACACACATACACACACACATACACACACATTTTTAAATATATTTGAGCAAGTCCACATTGTAAATGATAGCATGTTGCATCCTCACGCCACATGATGGCAGTATCAGCCTTTTCAGTGGGGAAATTGGGGCTTGTACAACATGAAGACTTGAGCTGTGTGTGCTTATACATTGAAGTCTTACTGACCCACAATGCATGTTTATTTTTTTACACTTCATAATTGTCGTCAGATAGTCCTCTCCCACTTCATTCTTGCCCTTAGTGGCATTGAGCGGCCATAATAAACATGTAAATATCAAAGTAAGTGGGAAACAGGGAGGTTGCTGCTGTGTATGCCCTGGTCCATCAAATATACATGATGTGGATGGAGTTGTGTGTCAGATGGTGTGCAAGTCTATAAGAGCTGGAGTGATTCAGCCACAGCAGGTATGTTAATAAAATATGACTCAACGTTGGCTTAGAGAGCTGTTGCATAGCTTGGCAGGCTAATGATGTCATATATCTAAGCAATCTAAACACGCACACACAACTATGGTATATTTAGCTATTGGCTATATGCTCAAACATGGAAACAGCAGCGCACCTTTGCTGAAGGCATACACTCACCCTCAACAGATTTGCACACGCACCCACCCACACAGACACGCATAGACACGCACACACACACACATCCACACCTGCACCACTTGTTTCATTTCCATGGTAGACCTTGACACTCGCCAAACTAACAGAAAGATTAAAATGCCGCTCTTGTATTTCAGGGTCACAGCCCACTCATTTGAAGTGGAGGTTCCTGTGATTCAGGTTGTTTTCCAATCCACCTAATGGCTGTGAGGAGCTATCTCTGTGATGTTCTGTGTTTTTTCTCCTTGCTAATCCAATGCACTTTGATTAAGAAGTGCTTCTCTTTGGTCTCTCTCTGCAGGGGCTCTGGGAGGCAGAGGGAGATCAGAGGGACAGCGGAGTTGAACATTTTACTCACTCCAGTTCACTCTTAACTACAGACTGCAAAGGCTGTGTGGAGCGTGAGGAGCCCATGCTTTAAATGTCCTCATTCATTACCGCCATCGTTATCACACGCACTCAAAGAGACATTGACCTCAAACTTACATTGATCTACCTAATCTATATTCCTTGCACATAGGTTGAATGAGGAAGGCCCTGATCCAAGATGGACGGAGGAAATAATATCTGATACGAAAAAATGTTTTGGATAGTTTGTTTCGCCTCTGATCTCATTGTTTTACTTTGCCCGCACTCAATCCCATTCTGCCAAACCTTACCAGCAATCTGAATGTATACACACACACACACACACACACACACACATACACACACTCACACACACACGCCACCAGATGCCCCCTCAGCTGTAAAGCTGGCTGTTTGCCCTAAGCGGTGTCAGCGTGGGTAATCTCAGGTGACGTACACCTGGTAACTCACAGCCCAAGACATCTGTAGGACAGCAGGCCTGCTAGCTCACCATCCTCCATATCCATGGCCAACCAAAAAAATGCTTCTCTTTGAATGCGTGTGATACCCTTACTGTCACAATCAAAACCAAGAAACAATCACAGTTAATTCCATATGGCTCCAACCCTTGTTTTTCTAAATCCTCGAAAAATCTTATAGCTGCACACCAAAGACCCCATTGTCTCTTTGCATCCTTGATGCTCCATTGTTTCTCTGATAAGGACTGAGATGATCTCTCAATATGTCACTCAGTATGGTCCCAGGTGCATTCAACATCAGCATATGGCTCCTGCTGTGATTCTTTGGGCCAAAAAAGACCCTATTTAACCTCCAAGAGCTGGAGGGGTCAATAAACATGTAGCACACAGGGTCCTCTATGAGCCCCAAGGGATTGTTAACAAGGTTAAGGCCCCAGAGAGGAAACTTAACGGGGTTACAAGGAGGCCCGCGTGTAAAAACAACGCTACGCCAACAGGAGGCGCTGTCAGGGACTGTCCTCGTGTTTAGTGAAGCATGTCTTTAGTTGTATTCCCAGACAGGTTCCCCCCCTCGGGCTAACTCTCTTGTGCAGAGCTGCTGCTCCACAGTCTGAAGGGCCTAGGGGTTCTTGGGGGTATTCCCTGTGGTATCGCAGGGAGCCTGAGGGGCTCCGGTGTATAGGAGCTTTGGGAATGCAGAGGCCTTGGGGGCCTGGAGCTCAGATGGGGCCTGGAGGGTAAACTTTCTCACACAGGGAGCAGAGATGGAGCAGACACGGAAAGACAGCGAGGGGAAAACACCTTGAGAGGAGTCTGTCAGATATGTGGGGAGCAGCCGGAAAGGTCCCATGAGAGTACATAGGCACAGAAACACACACACACACACACACACATACACACACACACACACACACTCACACACTCTCACACACACACACACACACACACACACACACACACACACTCCAACCCAAAACCAATATGTGGGCCAGTGAGTACATGCAGACAGGGCTTTTTCTTCGCTTTTTTAAATGTTCCCCTCTCTCCTCATCCATCCACTCTTTCATCTCCTCCTCCTCGTCTCCCTCCTGCTGTCTCCTCTCCCTTCCGCTGGAAGATGTTAAGTTCTAACAGGATTAGATGCGTCTCCATCATGTGAGATATGAGATCACAACACCCCAGGCCCCCTGGGGAACGGTGGGATGGGGAGATGGGGAGGGATGAAACAAGACCTACTCTCCCCTCTCTACCCCTCTATCCCAAAGGTATCCAGATGCTGGGACACGGGGAGAGAGGATGAGAGAAAGGAGAGAGACAAATGTGGGCAAATGGAGCGAGAGAGGCGATTTGTCCAAAGATATTGGTCTCCCTGGGATAGCATTGTCTCCGTCATTCACCGTCATCAACTCCAAAACAACTTTACCATGGGTCACTTTGCCCTGGGTATCCGGTCTTTTAATTAAAACTTGAAAAGTTTCTCTATGCATATATCATATAAGATAAGCAATGGCCTGACAGAATGAGTGGGTGACTAAAGCAGGGAAGCAGCCGTGTAAAAGCTGTTTGAAACTGATTTGAGTCTTCCTGACCCCAGTCCAAAGGGTTTCCATTTCCCCAGAGGCAGTTACAATTAATTACCAACTCACTAGGTTTATGGTTCCTAAATTGAAATGTATTGCTCTTTAAAGCCTTCTCTCTAATTGTGTAGTCATTAATGGCCGATTCCCTATCTACACTGCGTTGATGGGCACATAAAAACTCATGATGATAGACGAGCACAAGTGCAGTTGTTGAGAAGAGGCAAAGGAGGTTGCGTCTTGTTCCGGCTCTGCGCCACTAGGAGGAGTAGAGTCCTGTGAGGGGAGAGAGGAGGGAAAACCACTTCCTCTGATGCACCCAGATGACATATGAAAGATTGATGGCTTACTTCAAGCTTCATTGTCCAAAACTGGAAACATGCAAACCCCTGAATTAGCCTACATCCACATGACACGCACATACAAACACACAACTCGCTCAAACACAGGATGAATAGACCATGAATCATACTGTATGTGCAAAGACACAAAAACATAGACATAACAATGGGCTTTTACAATCTGTTTGGTCTGCTTAGCTCCTCAATGAATATACCACTGATGCGCAGTTGACTGACAAACACTAGGAGGGAGATTTTCTGAGTAGTAATAATAAAAATAAATATACTACTAAACTGCTACTACTCATACTACTACTACTACTAATAATAATAGTGTACGATCAAGGGAAAAAAATCAATGTGGTTATTCTGTGGGCTTATGCAGTTATGCATTTAACTCATTCACTGCAGTTTCAGCTGTAACAATGATTTGACCTCCAATGAGAAGAGAAAGGCAAAGGTTATCTTTGGTGCTGTCATTTCACAGCATAGCATCACGTAAATTCCCCATTCTGCTTGGTAAACATAACATGTTTGTTCTAAACAGCTCGATAATGAACAGGGATAGTAAGTTTGTTGCCATCGTGCATGTATTATATAATGTGGAGAAAGCTTGTTATGAAAGCCTTGGTACAGGATGGGTCAGATGTCCCAAGGATCATTATAAACAACACCGTGGGCTACAAATCCCCAGGGTGGAAGAAACAAACAAAAGAGATAAAAGGCAAAGATGAGGGAATGCAGGGATATTCAGATGAAAATAGGGCATCATGACGATGAGAGTTAGAAAAGAAGCAGGGGAGATGGGAGGAACGGGAAGTACTGTATGGTTTGTTATGCAGACCGCCTAGTTGTAGTAGTCAATTTGATTTTGCTGCTGTTAATTGCTGACATGGGAATGGCAGTGTATCATGAAAACCACTCTTTCAAAGGAGATCCTCAGCATTAATGCCTTAGTGGACAAGACTAAGTGAAAATTATACGGAGGCGGGGGGGTCTCATGGTCTTAGACATTAATATGCTACACTTTATGACCCTCCTCTCCCCCACTCTACCCCCTATTCTCACCCAGAGGGCTCATTATTATCAGTAGAGAGGGGTTGATCTACACAGACACTCATATGAGAGCCGTCTGAAGGCATTACTGTACACACACTCCCCCAGTGTGAATGATTAGGAACCTATCATAAACAGGAGGGGCAGGCTGTTAAACATGACCGCAAGGCAAGCTGTGGAGAGTGTGTGTGTGTGTGTGTGTGTGTGTGTGTGTGTGTGTGTGTGTGTATGTGTGTGCCCATCTTGCACAGGCAAACACACATTTGGTTCTTTTACATCTCTGTGCACTACTAATACACATCCACCTTCACCCACATACACACACGCAGATGCACCCTGACACATGACAAACCTCATATGCTATTTGGAGAAAGTCTATTGAGCTACTTAGTGTTTTAGGACTCCCAATTATTCAAATGTATAAATCCAGACTGACCCCAGATTCTTCAGCGAGGCAATAGAGCAACCATTAGAATACGTAATGGATTTTTTTTTCGAGATCTAAAAGGACCTAAGAACTACAAATATCACTACAGGCAACACCTCCACTTTGAATGTTCCTCAGAACTGGTGCTTTTTGTCAGATGGGCAAAGGAGCAATTCATCTGTAAAGGAATCTCTATTCATGGATGACGCCATGCAAGTGGAGCCAAGCCAGAAATTGTTTACCTGTTTCTGTGACTCTCTTTATGAAATATTCAACGTCAGTATTACTGTCATGTCACCCTATCGCAAATTTATTTAAACCTGGAAAACGACAAAATAATTTGTAGGAAAATAAAAATTCAGGACCAAAACATTTGAAAAATAGCCTTCCAGACATTTTTGGCTTGCACAGTCGAGGTCTGAGAGTAGATATGAGCTACTGGCAGTGTTGAACTGCTTGAAGAAGGTCCTACATTACAACTGAATAACACAGCCCACTCATACATCGCCCTGTCCCTTGTTCCTAATGAGCTTTATCGCGTTGGTCCCGCTTGACTTGTCTTGCTAACTGGCACACATATATCCATATGTTCCACATGAGCAGGCAGAGGGGACAGGCTGGGTGGCAGGGCCGCTTTCTCAGTTACATGTGAGAGTTTTACTGCAACAGCCAGGAGCAACAGCAAGTCAGCTTAACTCCATCTCTAGTGTGTGTGTATATGTACTGCAATTAGTCATTAGCAGTGTTAACAGCATCCCCTTATCCCTGTGTTTAATGTTCACTGAGTCAAAAAGTGGAATACAGATTTACAAACATTTGAAGAGCCCTTAGTTGACACCCAGTGTTCTGCTAGTCGGCTTCTCTGTTTCCATGTCTTGGTCAACCTGATTTGCTCATGTGGAGATAAGCACATATGCACACACACACATATGCACAGAGACAGCATGGGTTTAGGAGCACTTATCAAGTCAAGACAAAACACAAAGGGACTGACTATTCAAACCCTCAACGAAATGGTGGCTTGGTGTCTGACAAAGTACAACCTGAGAGCCAGTGAGAAGAGGCGGAATGAGTGTTAGAGCAGGAGCCAAAGAGGGAATTTGTGAGAGAAAGAGAGAAGCTAGCTAAATGTATACCAGTCCGGAGGGTTGAAAAGGTGTAAAGTGTGTGTGTTGTGGGCTGGAATCCGATTGCTGTGGCTCTCTGTCGGACCGTGAATGAACAGAGTACTGTGGCTTCTCCGCTCGTTCCCATGCCCTCTACAGGCAGGGAGACAAGAAAAGTAGGGCACTGCTCAATCTAGACCTGGGAAGGACAGCATTTCCACTACATTTATTTAGAGGAAAAAAAAGAAAAGTGAAAGTCACACACTCATGAGAAAAAAGGAACAAAATCAAAAAGGCCAACTAATGCAATAAAGACTGATGTTTATCTGCTAATTGTGAGGAACCTCTTGGCAGACATTCTTCTCCATCTCTGCACTACATGTATTTGAAATATACATTAATTTTGTGGGATTTGTAAGTAGTATTTGGCAGGATCAGCTGTCCCAGCCACAAGTGATAAGCTGCATTCCCTTCTCTGTCTACTAGTATTTGGCAGAAATCAGAATTTTTTGATGATGAAATGATGAAATAATGAATAGAAAACATCATTTTTAAAGTCCCTTTCCCTATGCAGTTACTTGAACAAAGCATGATATTGGGCAGATTCATACATTACAAAGAATCAGCTGATCACACTATTACACATAATAAGGCCTCAGCTATGTCCATGGTAATGATCAAAGAGTTTCAAAGGTTACTTGTTCAAGAGATATCTGCTGGTTTTCCAGGAAAACAAAACATTCTATGTGAAGAGACACTAATCATGAAAAAAGTGTTTTCTATCTCCATGCTTGAATATGCAAAAGTTATGAAATTGTTATTTGTTTTTATAAAAAAATCTTGACACAACAATTGTAATACTTTTTTCCACCTGTACTTAAACGTTTATTTGGACGCAGTTCTTCAGTATTTGTAGTGCACAATAAGATACATTTTGATGTGTTTGTGCTCATCTATGATGTGGACGATTATGCAGCTGAGCATTGGACAAAACAGAAAAAAAAAAAGAGTAAAAGAAGGAAGAAAAGGTTGAGAGAGATTATCTGATGGCCAAAAATGGAAATCATATAAAGTCTAGTTGTAGTTTGTACTTTTCATGAACTGCATAGCACTCCTAAACATCTGTCACCAAGACTATTCATTAAAACAATTAATTTATGCAAAATGGAATAAAAAAAAAAAACACAGACAAAAGAGGAATTTCAGAAAATGTGTCATATGTTCAAAAACATCAGGCTAATATATACAATGGCAAGTACAGTAAGTTGGTAGATTTGACACAGCAGACAAAGTGGGAGTGATGTAACGGGACACAGGACGTCCCATCATGTGAGAGGTGCATCCCCCTCAGGCCCTGGATTCAAGCACTTCCAAAGACAACATCTTAATTAATTTTGATAGTTAAAAGAGGGTAAAACTAAATTCTAACACAATCAAAGGTCAATAAAAATTTAATATGAAACATATTATACATGCTGGCCTTATGTCTACCAATAAATACATTAAAAACTAAAAACAAAAACAAACAAACAAACTTTCACAGGCTATACTAAAGGAAAAACACGTGCAAAGACCATGCCATTAAGGCATCATGTTAGTAACAGTTCTTAAAGCATTTAACTACAGGAAACTAACAATCAAAAAGTATTCAAATTATTTGGCCAGGAAAAAGTGTAAACCAAAAAAAACACCAATTGTGTCTGTAGTATAAAAACAATGTAAAAGGATCTTCAGTTGAACACTGTATCCCTCCCAGACCTAAAGTCCTCAAGTTATACGATAAATAAATAAAACCAGAATAAGTGTTCTGAGCTGTGCTTTCACATTAACATCACCAACAAAGAAGACGCTCCTGTATATCTGTTAATTTGTGTAAAGCTCAGTTTTCAGCTTTCATAGTTTTTGATAAAGACTATCTACACAGATCACTGAGGCAGCTAAGCCAGCAACATGGCTGCAAGGCACCATCGATGGCAGTTAGAGCAAGTCTGCTGGGTCTGGCTTTGCTCCTGAATGTCAGAAACACAACCAGGCCGATATAAACACCAAGATGGACCCTTAATGTTAGTGGTAGGACCATCGCTTGTCCCTCCTCTTGTTTGGTGTCTACAGTGTTGGGTGTGTATCCAACACTGTGACATCTGTCCCGCTATTGTGAGGAAGGGATGGAGTGGTGGTGGTGTGGTGGGAGGCCACAAGAGTGCGTGACTCTGTCTTCGAAGACAAAGCTGTTCGAACAACCCTCCTCACACACACACACACGTCAGAAGCTGCACTGAGAACTCAGAGCTCATCATGGTTCCTGGTGAGGTCCTCTCCATAGTTGGTAGCTTGACTTCCCACAAACATGTTCCAGTTCTCTAGGATCTCCTCTTTGGTCAGCATCTGGTCCTGAGAAGGGGGGACACGCATGTTGCAAGATCAGCAAGCCTTGTTTTAAGAATATTCGACATGTATAAATATAAGAATAACCAGATGAGCTTTGTTAAATCTTAAATACAAGATGGCAAGAAACAGCACTCGAGCAAGTTGATGGAGGTAAACTTGGTCGAAACATGTTCTACCTTGTCCTGGTCTGACTCGTAAACCAGATGTCTGGCCTCGGCCTGGGCGTGGTCGTAGTCTTGGGGCAGGATCCAGTGGCGGATCTCTTCCTGATCCATCTTCCCATCTTTGTTTAAGTCCCGGAAGTCTGAGAACTGGTCCCTCTCAGTCTTGACCCAGTCTGGCTCCGGACCGCCATCCTCATGGGCAAACATGTCAGCTGGAACAACAAAGGAGCACAGGGATGAAGACAAATGAGGACAATGGCAAATGTAAACCACAAATATAACTTGCACATAACCAAAAACTATTCAGTATTCAGTGATATATATGTGAACATCAGTCACAAATACAGTTTACACCTTAAACGTACCTTTGTGATCAGTTTCTAACAACTGACATAAAAAACAATCTGATTAGGCAAAGCAGATAACCTTAGTAAAGACTATCTGACTATTGGAAATGTAACTGGAAATTCTCAAGATTGGGGAATGGAGGGAGCAGGCTTATGTCACATGCAAGCTCACAAGCTTTCCCAACAAACACAGCTTTGATTCCATAATTAGGGCATCAAAGAGCATGAGGACTTATGGGATGCAGGTCCAAACGGATGAAGGAACCAAAATGTACAAAGAAAAATAATACTTGTGTAGATAAAACTCCTATGCTGCCACATACGAGTTTTAAAAATGCGAGTAAATCCGAGAACGGTCATGGCTGACGCTGACGACTCACCAATATACTCATCCTCATCCACATGTCCGTCGCCATTCTTATCAATGTCCTCCAGGGTTTCCTGCACGCAAAAGGAGGTAATGATGTCATAAAAGGGGGACACAAGGGTCAACAGTAGTGGGACTTTCACTGAGAGCAGTAAAACAAACACGTCGCCCCGGGCGGTACGAGTGAAACTATGAGGCTCTGCTTACAGCTGGGCTGGCAGAATGACACTACAATCACGGATCCACTGCTGATGCCAGCCAAAACCCCCCACGCATTAAAAAGATGCTAGTGTTCAGAGATTTACAACTTGTCTTCCTTTTAAAGTGCAGGCCCACGGTTTTCTCTGTGATTACCTGTATTTGACTATCTGCGGGATAAAGGCTGGCCTTGTGAAACGACCGTGAAACAGCAACCACTCACACACACGAATGCAATGCATACAGGCGCAACACATGCATGCAGGTACACACACATCCAATCACATCCTTCCCTGCAGGTTAGATGCCCTCCCTGAACCTTGATGAATGTTTAATGGCCATTTAGCTTCTCTAGCCTAGTGGCTGACTAATAATAAACAGGAACATGTGTTCATTAAAAATATAAAACCTATAGACCAATATAGACCTCTGTAAACACTGGCTGGTGTGAGAGATCTCCTGTACATCCCATGAGTGTGTGTGAGCTCTACCTACATTAGGCACATCAGATCATGTAGAAATTGAGGAACACTTTCGCTTTTAGGTCTATTTAGGGGCTTTTTCCCCGACGCACACATAACTTTAAGTCGTCGTTTGTCTTGCTGATCTATAATCATGCCCTTTCCAAAGCTGCAAAGTGTCTCTTTTTTTAGAATTACGTTTCTTCCCATGACTAGATAAACCATCAAGGACTCGTCGTAGCAAGGTTGTGTAAGAGATCTGTGTTAAAGTGGCTTTGGATGTTTTGGGAATCCAACCCCTGGCTCTTGTGAAACACGCGCCTCTTATTATCTTTAGCCAGACTAACCACAATCAATGAAGATGCGACTGCCTGAACGGGTCTTTGGTAACATTCGGTAACATCTTAAAAATGAACTATTAATAATTAACTCTGTCAAATGGGTTGTACAACTTTTATGAACACAGAGGCATAGTGCATTACTTCGACCGTTTGCCACGCAACTGTTCAGCACAGCCAAATTTATATTTAAAGATCGAGTCTTAAATGGGATAGTCGGTCCATCCCACTAGACCTGCTCCAAAAAAATATAAACTCAATCATTTCCGGGCCGAGTTAAAATTTCATTAGGGAGTTATCCAAATGTAGCACATTTATCCAAGCAGCCCATCAACTTAAACAGATAAATAGAAACTCCAATCTGTTCCTGGAATTAAATAATACTTCTAAAGGGGCAGACAAGTTGCAAATCCAACTTGAAGAAACTCTTTTTTTTCCTCAAATACAAATTTTAATACCTAACACTCCTCAGTATGCCTTCTATACCAATTCTGTGAGAAAACGAAAAAAGACTGACACCTCCCGGTCTGACTCTTTCTAATCACACTTAATTACCATGTGGTTACAGTAGGCTTACCAGAACCACGATATCCCTCATGTGGTCAAACTCCTCGGGGTGGAGGAAGGCTGTGAACTCCTCTCTGTCTGCTGCCTGATCCCCATTCGCATCAGCTGTTTTGAACCTCCTCTCGTCACGAGGAAGCATCTTCTTAAAGCTGAACTGGTCTGTTGCATCCTCAAACTCCTCTGGGTTGGCTGTGAAGATGAATGAAAGACGAGACAAAAGATTACAATAAACTTGCAAACACTGTGCGTAATAAAGACATCCTAACAAGGTCACTACGTGCCAGAAGCGAAGGAAATCGTACCGAGGTAGTAGCCATACGTGGCTTGCTTGTACTCATCCCATGAGATCTTGTTGTCTTTGTTCAGGTCGTAGTCTGTCCACACCTTGGCCACGTTCTCATACACGTAACGCTTCTGCACCCGCTTGATCCAACTCTTGAGTTCACTGGTGGTGATGTAGCCATCTGCGTTGCTGTCTATCCGGTCCACTATCTTACTGTGAGGCAAAGGGAATACACACATATAGGGCCTTGGTTAGTGTCGTTTATTTAAAGGATTGAAGCATCAAAAATCTGACATCAAAGCAAATATGGATCTATTTGGCATATTCTGAAGAAATGACAGAGGACATGACAAGTGTTGAAGTGGCAAGAAGCATTCATTCACTCAAATCTCTGCCATTTCACTTCCAGCCCATTGATAAATTTAGAAAAACAAAGTGGGCTACTATAACTACTGACAGGCAGAATATAAATAAATATTTGGTAGGCCCATTTTTGCTGTAAGGGACCTGGACTCAATGGAAGAGTGCACTAGACTAGTATAACGGATGGGCTAGTCCATTTAGGAAAGATGCAGTGAAGTTGTAGCGTATTCTTAGATCTCGGCTGCCACGTTGTGATGTTACAAGGATCCTCCCACTCACAGCACTACAGGAAAGGGATTTCTTTGGGGAAAACGCCCATTTAGCCAACGTGTGTTACATGGTGCCAACTTGTCATCCAAGCAGCGGCGAAAATATCACTTTGTTGAGCTACACTAGAACTGTATGGAAAGGCACACCGACGTCAGGGACACGTATATGCAACGTATAGGCTACGCTGCAGTTTGCCACAGCAGCACTGTATGAAGATGCTGACAGCGCCTCTCACGACTTCACTCCAACTTTCTCACCTACAAATGGTTCTTTAATGAGTGATCTATAATTAAGACTAGGCAATTAACCCCGCGAATGTGTGCGAATGGCAGCGGCATAATAATGCACAGTTATATCATGGAGGTTTGCTGGCATGCACACATGTTTCTCAGGCAGCACTCGGGCTGAAGTTGTGAAACTTTAATATCCTTAGCCTGAACAGTTACACGCAATAGGCTCCAGCAGGAGATAAGTGGGCGTGCGTGATTTACGAAAACAAAAAGGACCAATGCAGACTAAATGTGTGACAATGTAACACTGGCTTGGTCCCAGAGTGTCAACTAACCCCCCTGATGATATTTACACGACTGTTTGCTACAGATAAATGAACCCTAGGCACTACACAGCTTGTCTAGGCCTACATCCCTGGACTAGTGAGAGTAATAATGTTTTTCCTTACCCAAGCCTGTCCTTGCTCTCCTCAGGAGTGAGCTGGTCAAATGTTGTGGCCTCCTCTTTGCCAAGAAAGGCCTCATGGTCGTATTGGTAGCTTTTATTGTCTTCGTGGGCTTGCCTGCTCAGCTCTGGGTCATGATGAACCCTTTCCTTTCTTAACGTTGGCTTACCATGCACCGCAACAGTGCAAAGAAGCAAAGCACAAACGCAGCTGTAGACGTCCATCAGTTAGGGCTAAAGCTGGGTTTTTCTGAGGTCAAGTCAGCTGTTTCTGAATAGGCCTGTGACACTATGCAATGCACAATGAGCAAGCGGCAGATGTAGCCACTTGGACTGCTTGTACCTCTACACACTAACCTCCCTCTCTTCAACAGCGGAGAGCAACAATGTTGCAGCGGCGCCGCATCCAACAACCAAACCTCTGAGCTGTGCTAAAAAGCCTACAGGTCCGGGGAGAACAACTACAACACACCCGGGGACGGTTTTTCGGCAGTCCTGTCTGGTTTGCCGAAATAAGGATGCAACCAAACCGGGTTTTCTTACCGCCTTACGTACAGCCAGTCACAGTGTCCGTTTCAGACAGGGTTCAGCCCCGTCCAGCGGTAGTGTCTCTGCCATTGGTTCAGGGGCTGTCCGTAACACGAGAACACTCCAGGCGCCACGTTGCAAGCTGACACGCAAACTCACTGGCGCTGTGGAGTCGAGCGTGGATGTCTGAGTCCAAACCGAGACAGAAACACGAGTAGTTTCTTCTCAGGTGTCCTGCAGCTCCACGGCCCAGGAGGTTGGTTTCATATCACACACCTAAGCCTCACTTACACCAGTTTACAATTGAGACATTGGCCGCAAAGGTGTATGACTGTGTGTATGTGTATGTGCGCGTGCGCGAGTGTGCATAGGACTTAAATAGGGCTCAAGCCCTTGGTTTGCCCTGCCACTGACAAATATGCCACTCCCCAGAATGTGGTCACCCACATAGTTTCTAAACTAAAAATAAAAACAGCGTATCCTTAGAAACCGGGACCCTACTCAAAACATGGCACCCCGACCATCCTTAAAATGGTTTTAGGTGTATCCTCCCCACCCAACAGTTCTGTACACAGTACAGTGATGGTGTGTGTGTGTGTGTGTGTGTGTTTGTGTGTGTGTTTATGGCAGTTTATGGCAGTAATCAAGACCACCCCAGCAGAGACAAAGACCTTTCCTAGACCAAATCAGGAGCAAGTTGTATCTGTTTCAAGACAATGAAGTGAATACTGTGCAAGTAGTTATATTAATGATACTACAGTAGCATACATTTATTTTCTATTTGGAATATACACAGTATAGGCTCAAAGCTGCACAACACAACCTCAGAGTTAGGCGAGGGATAATATTTGGATTGTTGAACATCATACAAAGCCATTACATCATTCCTCAGTCATTCTGAGAGTGGGAGAATGAATTTCTTTGATCCAGTATATTATGATGACTCTTTAGGTTTAAGACTGCTTGCTGCCTTGTGGAGGCTTGCAGCCTGGTTAGTGCCACAGAAAGTTGCCAGCCTCTAGTAGCTATTTCTAGTCCAGCAGAGGAAAAGTTTTGACCAACTCCTGCTTGTTCCGGTTTTTGAAATGCAGGCCGGCACTGGCGGGAGAGGGATTACTTGAAAAAGACAGAAGAGTGTGTGTATAAGCGTGTGTGTGTGTAGTTGTTTGACTTTGTATTGTCCATGCTTGTAATGTTTTGTTTAGAGAGAGAGAGAGATACAGAGAGAGAGAGAGTGAGTGAGAGAAAGAGAGAGACAGACAGAGAGAGGGGGGGGGGGGAGAGAAGTGCGATTGTATCTCCATTAGAAAGACTAAAAGAATCACATTACTCAGATGCATCTCAACATGCTGTAATATGGAAGAGCAGAGTCTGTACCCTGGAAACAACTTGCTGACACTGCCATGCCTAATCCTCCTTCGTGGGCAGGAGAAACATGTATTTTGCCATTCATCATTAGCATAATAAGCCAGCACATGGCACTTTGCTGTTTTGCATAAACTGTACACCCCAGTTTATGATTATAAAGGGACCCTGGGGCTAACTAGCCTTTTTATTCAATTAATGAATAGTTAATGTATTTAAATTAGTCTTGCCTGGTCAATTTGAATCAGTGTGTTGTGCAGACATGAAGAAATACAAATGTGCTTTCCCAGTGAGACACATCTCCTTACAGTTACTAAAAAAATGGTATTAATTGACAATATATACATACTTTATAAAGTTTGAGATATGTTAAAATAGTAGTTCTGTTGGTATAGGAGATACATCTCATGACTTTGAATTTCAAGTTGAAAAATCCTTTCTGTTAACATTATTATTATAGATTTCTTTTTTTTTTTCCGCATAATGTCAGTGGTGCTAATCTCACCAGGATTGGTTCGTACCATATTTGTTGGCTTTGGACCGATCAATACTGCCACTTTGGGAAGTTTTTGAGGTGTATACACGGTAAAGGTAATCGAGAAGTTAGAATTAATCTCAGACAATAACTGCATGGATGAACAACTCTGGGCATTAACATGTTGGAGAGAGTAAGTGGATGGGGGAAGAGTGGCTTTCAACATGAATATTTCACTGAGGAAGAGAAAAGGGGAGGGGGCTGCAGCTACAGGGGTGTTCAGTTAACCATGAGATTACACACACTGCAGAAGGCATTTGGTTAATGTGATTAAGAAAACCCTATGGTGGGAGACACAGAGCATTAGTGTCCAGGATATATAGTTCTGTTGTGGCCTCTTCCTGCCCCAGACTTTATTTCCCCAACATTTACTAATTCTTTTTTTTTGTGCAAAATATCTTTATAGTTTGTTTAAGCATAAAAAGAGTGTATGAATGTCTAAGTGCTTACTTTGGATTGATATGTGGATAAATAATTGAGATCTTGCACTGATATATGGAAGTGAATTTGCTTGTCAGTAGAAAGTGGAATGCGTTTCAAGATCTTGCTTATTGGCTGTTGGTGGAAGTATGCAAATCATTTACCTGAAGGGAAGGCCTCCCAATTGAAGAACTCACACGTTTTATTCCTATAGTTTATAACGGCCCATTAAAAATTTGTAAACATTAACACTTCTCTCCTTAAAGCTGCTGTACATAGGTTTTATAAATTGACATGTGGTTTGAATTAAGCAAAAGTAATCTCCATGTTGGGTGAACATGAATGAGTAAGATTATATGTCAGAATCTGTGTGATATTGATAGTGTCATTGCTCTGCTATTTGCATCTGACTTATTGAGTAAAACTTTAGAGCTTGAGGACTTCACTCCGTGTTGTCAATCAGCTGCAGCTCATAGCCACTGGCTGGGTGTGTAAGGAAGCGAGGGGAAAGCGTTCATCTTGTTTCTCTCTCCTTTTTTCCTTCAAATTTACCTGCTGCGGCTTTAAGCCAAAAAAGCAGAGAAAAATGCTTCAAACTTGTGGCGTGATGACAATGTAAAACGGGTTGCCTCATAGATAATGAACTGGAGACACAGAGACTTTGAGTATTATACCCAAATGTTATGTTAGTTATATCTGTTCTGAAATGTCCCCTTACCCATAGAAAATCCCCTTTGTCCTCAGACAGAAGAATATGTGCTTTTTTATGTATCAATGGAAACCTGTAAACTTTCCTGAAATGGAAACTCTTGAGAAAAGTACCTCAAAACTTCCCTTAGATACAGTACTTGAGTAAAAGTGACTAGAGTGAGTAGAGTGACTTTCCACTCCTGCTGGTGGCTAAAAGATGATGCTGGTGATTACATTACCATTTGCTGATTTCATCAAAGCATCCCAACCCACATCATCTATTTGTGTAAAAAAAAAGGGCATTTAGTACATGGTTATTCCAGTCAAATCTGAGCCTTGTTTTATGACCCTTGAAACTACAATGAGATTGTCTATTATTGTCTACTATTCACCTTTACTCTTTATTTTCTTCAGGCATGCTGAGTTCAATACCTCCCTTTTTTCTTTCCCCCATAATCGTTGAGCTTTGTCATAATTTTGACAAAGACTCCTGTTGAAATGCATCAAGCCTGGGTATTTTAAAAGAAAAGAGCACCGTTAAAAGAGAGCAGTGGCTTCAGTCTGTTCTTGGGGCTGCTGTCATCCCACAACAGAATTATATTAATATTAGGATTTTGTCTTTTTGGACGAGCACCCCTGTCCTACATAACCCTTGTGTGAACTGCTGGCATGTCATTCTATCAGACTTACACAGACAGTTTTGTGTCCCTTTCTTTTTCTACAACAGTTCTCCTTCAGGTTGGCGGAGGAGTTGAAGTAGAGAATGTGGATCTGACTGAACAATAACAGAGAGTATGGAGTCTCTCACCATACAATTACTCTCCACTTTTTCCCCTCTCCCTTGTGAATTTTCATAGTTATAATAACTCACCGCCCCTACTATTCTAGATAGATTAATAAACTTCTCATTGCTGCCGCGTAGGAGAAAAGAAACCTTTGCTCTGTTTAATGACAACTGTAAAGTGGAGGCAATCATGGGATGCCTCCCATGACATTTCCCCGTTCCTGTCCGCTCCACTTATCTTAGACAAATGGCCATGCCAGGCCACTATCGAGATGAAGCGTTTTCCCCGAGTCATTACGTCTGTCACTGGGGCCATTTCCATATTGAAAAATCTGAAACAATAAACGACGCCTGAGCCTTTAATAACTGTGAAGGAATCATATTTGGAAAATTGCATTGAAGCAATAACCTTTTCTCCCTGTAATTAGATGACAGAGAGGTCCTGGTTTTAATTAAGTCAGCAATTTATAGTCACACAGCCATACCTCAACGTGCTGATTAGTATAGGAGGGATCACAGAACAGCGTTGCCTCAATTTGAACAGATTTGATCTAGTAATTACTGTGTTATATGGCAAAGGCCGCAGCAAGTCTCAGACTCAGGACTCTGTTGATGCGGTGCTCTGTGAAGCATAGCCCTTCCCATCGTTACTCGAGCTGCAAATATGTGGCGAGCAAGTGTCTGTCTGAATAGGTCTTCAATGGGGGTCATCAACAGAGGACATAATGTTTGAGGAGGCATATTAAGGTGGAATTGTGGTTGTGACGCTCTGTGGATGTGTGTGTGTATGTTAGGGGAGGATTTGTTGGGGTGCAGCATCATTTTATGCGGGATCTTAATTTATCCTCCTGGTCATTGTTAACCATTAACATTTGCGCGAGGGGGCAGAGCAGTTAAGGTTGCTGTTTTAGTACTGTGTTAATAAACATGGCAATTTACTCTCAATTTATGTTCTGACAGGTCGTAATGAAGACCATGAAAAGAAGATTAGCTGCAGACCGTCTGGGGAGCGTCGTCATGAGACTGTAGGGACCAGCGTTTGTTGTGCTAGCTGGCACCCTCCAGCTTTCCCTAGCCCTCCACATGATTGACATTAATGGTCGGGTTTTAGGAAAGAATGTTAAATTTGTGTTCTCTCTGTTGGGAATATGATATTTATCACATTATAGAGACACGCATCTATAGCTGATCAGAACAATAGCACATGGCAGCCCCCTTGACACATCATTAGTGACATCAGACAGATGCTTGTGATCTGTGCAACTAATTTCATTGGTTTCTCTGGCTAACCATGGCAGTATCTTCACAATGTGGCAAAGGGCTATGTTGTATGTATGGAAGAAGCCCACCTATAGGGAAAAGATTAGAGAGATTTGTAAGTACTGAATTGTATCCTTTTGTTTTTCTTTATGTTCCAAACTCATCTCTTTTTCCTTGTGTATTAATATTTGTGGCTTACAACATTTAAAGTCAGAGTCATATCCAAAGTCATCCCTGATGGGGTGCAATGCATACATAAGCGCAGGTTTGACCAATGCTATGACACACCTTGAAAAAATGGTCTTGGGGTGTATGATGTCTTTAAAATTTGAACAGGAAATGCACACACCTGGTAGTGATCGGAGCAGCGGGGCACGGCGGCCCCCTGCAGCACCTCTCCCAATCTGAGATGCAATCCCACAGGCCTAATGGGAGAATAGGGTTAATTAATCCCGGAGGACATCTCAGATTGACGAAGGGGCTCCTCAGCCCCCTAGATCTTCCCTCAGCAAAGGTCATACTTCGCAATAAGGGAGCGAAGGATGTGTTGCCCCTCTGAGGACTTCCCATCCCCTCCCTCAAAACATCTCATCTCATCTCCTCCCTCAATCAGCGCAGCTAAATCGCCTGAGAACAAACCCTGGAACACAGTTGGATATTAAGTGCTAATACTAAATGCCGTCCCCAGGCCTCGAATCATCCATAGATCTGTGACGAAGTGCCCTCAAAGGCGATGGGGTCTGGTGCTAAATGTCCGCCATTGGCTAATCATCATTTGTGTGCTGACGCTAGATGCTAAACACTGTCTCTAGGCCTTGGCTGCGTGACTGTGGCCTTTGATTTGTGGGTCATCATTTGGGTGACATTCTCCTCTGGTCCAACATTCCAGTCAGTTGGCATTACAGTACATCCTTTACACCTTCTCCGCACTGTGGCGTGCTTGAGTGAAACTACGCACAAGCGCGCGAACGTGCCACACACGCCATGCCCAGCCTTTTTGCCACTGCTGCAGGGTTTTCCTGTGGTAGCAGACACTCTCCTAGCTAAGAGAACGACTACAGAGCCACAAGGACTTTAATACCATGTGATGTGAAGGGGTTTGTCCCCATAGTCTAATGACCCTATTTCTGTGTGTGTGTGTATGCGTGTGTGTGTGTGTGTGTGTGTGACAGAGAGATTGACAGATCAATATACTGCTGTACAACAAAATCAGTGTGTTACATAAACAAATGAGTGTTCAGCTGCATTGAAATACTGGAAATGAAGGCATCCATTATGTTCTTAAGTATCTGTATTTTCTCCCAACATCTCCTCTCTACTAGGCCTTCTGCTTGCCCACTGCAGGTTATCTACAGCATCCACATACTGTTGTTTGAATTGTCTGAATTGATTCCCCACCTCCATCCAACAGATAGGGTGGTGGAGTGGTTTTGGCTGCAGAAAGAGTGTCTCCCCTGGGCTGCAGCGCAGCTCCTGTCCCCTTCTCTCCCTGCAGCTGGAGCTACCAGAGCCAGATGCTCCATAGCTGCACCACCCTCTGTCCCCCCTCTCTCTCTTCCAGGAGGATGGTGCCCAGAGAGGAGGATGACAAACGCCTCTGCCTCCTCTTACTGACGGTTTTGGACGACCTGACTCCAGCCCCGCACTGTTCCAACCGCCAGCACAAGATGTTGACTTAATGGAAGGGGGTTGGCCGCGGATGGGTCCATATGCGTTTGTATTGGGAAAATATGGCAGGGCGGTGTGTCTGTGTATCTGCGTATTCAATAGGGTTGTGTGTATGTGTGTGTGTGTGTGTGTGTGTGTGTGTGTGTGTCTCTTCACCAAGCCCAGACTGCCTACATCCATCATGCCATGCCGCTCTGGCAGAGAGTGGGACTCAGACAGCTTCACTAACACACGGTCAGTTAAATTGCCTGTTAAATTGTCCTGGTCCGTAGCTATCTTAGGTGTAGATAAAAACACTGCACTTAAAGCATGCACTTAAAGGCAGAAATTGTCAAGTAAATGCCAGCCTCCCTCCATGCATAGAGAGAGAGAGAGAGAGAGGGAGAGAGGGAGAGATCCTCTAAGGGGACCACATTTCCATTACAAGACAAAATACTGCGGTAGACTAAGGGGAATTTATGTGTGTGTGTGTGTGTGTGTGTGTGTGTGTGTGTGTGTCTACTGCAGAAGCCACAACTGTTAGCCTATTTAACAAGAGTTTTTTGTCAAGCTAAAATATCAGTAATCTTTTTTATTTTCATCAATTCATGTATTTTATATTCAGATTTATATTACATGTTATAAACTATGGGATACCGTATGTTCCAACACTCCTTTTGGATATTTACAAAATAATCCATTCAGCCAGTAGGCCGGCCATATAGGCTGTGGGCCCACCTGATCCGTAGGCTAAATTATGCACGGGCAGCAAGACCCTAATACCTTTTCATCAACCTTCAGTGTGCTCCCTTAATGAGGAAAATAACGGTCCCAATCCGATACGTTTGACATTTCTCTCTATGCAACCAGATGGAAAATTAATTCTCATTCTTTTAACATTACTGGAATATTACGGATAATAGCCTACTTTTGCTGTTCGGCTGCAGAATATCACCTGGAGCAGAAAGCTTCTGAGAAGTGCTCTGCTATAACCAGTGATGTAGAGGTAAATACAAAAACATGGGTAAACTGTGACTTCCAGTCAGGGATTATCATAAGGCAAAGATCCACAAATACAAACAATATTATACTTTAAGAAAAACATTCATTTGTTAGAAGACGCTATCCTTATATAACTTACATCAGTTTGATACCACTTACTGAGATGCTATGAATTTATACCATAAAGAACTATGTCAGACTAAAAAGGTGGCTAAAATCTAGGTGGGGAAACTGCAAGTTCAGTCAACACACCTGACACACACAGTCAAGCAGAGCTGAAACTACACTGTACTGTATAAGGTTAAGCACTGGATCCAAACACCCACATCCCAGACTTGGAACGACTTTATGCAGTGAAATGATTTTAGTTTTTTCTCTCCACCTTTTCTCTGTAGTCTCTTAATTACCTTAAGTTGTTGTTTTGGGCCTGGAGTTTGCCATTTGTGACATTTACATTTACTTCTTTGAAAAACTTTATTTCTTCTTCAATCGTGAGAATTGTGATTTATTAAATTTACATAGCCATCGAGACTGTAAATGTGAAGAGTTACTGACACGTGTAGGCCTATATTTTCCACTCTGCTCAAAATTATCATAATCATTTCATAAATAATCATAAAGATAGAGTGCCATTTTCTCCTTCTGTAACGCATTTACCATTTTCTGAGGTTTATTGAAACAAATAGTGTGGAAAATGTTATAAACTATTATATTTAAGGCCATGTACAGTGGCATTTGTGGACTTATAATAAGCTTGATAAGCAGATAGGGATACAGACCCCCAGTGTAAATTCAGTGATGTGAGGGGTCGTCCCTATTGACGCTTCAGGGAACTAGATATTTACATTAACTGCATCAAAGGACAATGTATGGCAGTCATCATAAAAACATCAATATTTATTCGCTGGTGGAAATAATAGTCACTAGGACATTAGTGCTTGTATAGACCCAGTTAGCATCATTAAAGCTGAGAAAATATTTCTATTTAACACCATCTCCAAGGTGAATGAAGATTATAAAATCCTCAGATAGAGAAAAAAATTACACATCTTGTCATCACATCAGTTGTAAGAGTATTATTTGGCAACCATTAAAGATATACGTCTGATTTTCCCATTCTGGTGGTCTTGATTTAAGGTGGGAAAACCAGAGAGATATCTCTGATGAATTAGCCAGTTTTTTATCAGCCTGGGACCTGTCCATAGTGACCAGTCAACAGTAAAGCCAGGATTGGGTGAACCTCATTGTCTTTTTCACTGAACTATACAACTCTAGAAGATTGCTTGTTTGATACAGACCCCGAAAGTCCTTCGCTGAATAGATAGTTTCCTGGCAAGTGTTTGCAGTCTTTGAATGGCCAAAAAAACACTGTCTATATCCTCAAAAAAATAGATTTGGTTACAGATGGCAAGATTCCCTGTAGGAAGTCTTTCATGTATTTCCAAGTAAAACTACAATCAGTGATTATTCTGCATGAGAGCCACAGTGTCAACCTATTACTAGGCCTGTATAGGGTAAGTTGTAGGTGATGGCGCCTTAACATACCAAATGTTAACTAAGCATTCAGGTTTTCAGTTAATTACATAATCTAATGTCAGCATTGAAAGCACAGCCTGTGGACTGGCTTGAACAGCGATATGAGTCAGTTGGCCCAGTCACGTCTACCTGACCGGGGCACCTGAATATAAACAGTGCAAGGTCACTATTGTTAAGCCGTTTGTAAATGAGCCCAGCAGCATATATCAATACGAGACTACACAACAGAGGTGACAGGATTCTTGCACACAAAGCTTTGTGTACCTCTAAGTCGGCGCTAGGGGGCAGAAAAGCTCCACAAGTGGCGATGATGGTGCACAGTGTGGTTGGCAGTGGGGACCGCAGCATGTAGGCCAAGTTTTGTACTTTTTTGTCATCATCTAAGTCCAGTTTTGTAAGACAGTGGCTCATAAATTTTGTATTCCAACTTCGTTTTAATTTAAAAAGGGTTGTATTAACTTGTGTGCAGCAGGTTTTGCTATACTGGCGATTTATTCTGACCCCATTCATAATTACCTATTAATTAAAAGCACGCCCCGCCCACGAGGTACGCAGAAGACAAATTATGTGCGTGACAAAGAGCTATAGTAATCGTATAATACATTTTAGAAGGATACTATACAAAATATTACAACAGAATTACAAAATACCATGCAGCTACTATATCACAAAAATATACCACAGAAAATCTTATAGTAACACTATAGGAGATAAAAAAATAAAGTTACTGTAAACTCACAATTGAGTTCCATAGACACAACATACGACCCTATAGAAATAGCCTATTATAGGAATATTTCGTCAAAGTATAGGTGTGTGTGAGTGAGTGCGTGTGTGTGCGTGTGCGTGTGTGTATGAGAGAGAGTGACAGAGAGCGAGAGAGAGTGGGAAGGACTTCCAATATATCAGTGCTTTACTCTTAAAATTGTACCTTAGTTCCACATTACAACAGTTTTTTTTCTCCCTCTGTTTTTTCCTGCCATAAGAATACCTCTCCCAAATCATTTGTTCAGGTGAGGACTAAGGACGCCATTTGTTAAAAGGAGAGGCGGCGAGGTCGAGAAGCCAAAGTGCAACTGCCTTGCAGGCCCGCTCCGCTCCTCTCCAGTGGTGGGAGAGCAGGCAGGGAACTTTGCGGGGGATTTTGGCTAAATGTCTGCCCATCTGTTTGCCCATCTGAAGAGGGGCAAATCCTGCAGTAAACTTTCACAAGGCAACTTATGGAGGAAGTCTGGGCGTGCGTGTGCGTGCGCGTGCGTGTGTGTGTGTGCGTGTGTGCGTGTGTGTGTGTAATTGACTATGAGAGAGGGAGAGAGAGAGAGAGAGAGAGAGAGAGAGAGAGAGAGAGACAGAGCGGATGAGTGGGGACTGACTGGCTGAATGATGAATATTCATAGCCCCACTTGACACACAAATCTATTGTATTTTGTATAATATGTAGGCTGTGGTTGTGTACTGTAGGTAGGCCTCAGCAGTGGGTAAACTACCAGGTGCAGATAGGCAACATATTTCGTGCAGCCTATGGCATTTGCAGGTTTGAACCAGCTGCATGAGCAAAACTATAACTTCCATTATTTGCTACCTTGATTTCTTGCTATTCGGTCCGGTGCCAAAGGTGAAGTCGGTTGTTTACCTTGGAACATTTGTGTGCGATTTTTAATCAGGCTGAACTACTTGAGCATTACATCTAATCTAGAACTTTTTTTTTTATTTTGTTTTGTTTTTTGTTTGTTTTTTCTAATGGGAACTGCTTCTGACCGAAATGCTTTCCCTGAACTGAGAATCATTACATGACACCAAGATATTAGACTAGAAGACATTAAGTAGACCTATAAACTTTTAGTTTTTTTTCCTTTTAAATAATATTTCAGTTTAAAATCCAAACACACCTATAAGCCTTTAAGTAGGATTTATTTCGTGCTCAGTAATCCTTTGAACAGCAAGATAAGGACTATGGAACATGTGAAATGATTTCGATATAGTAACGTGAAGTTGCGTTAAATTGTAGGCTGTGGGGCTGTTTTCAACCATTAGCGCGCGTGCTCGTGTGTGTGTGTGTAATAATGATATTGTGTCCCTTATTATCAAGTCTCCGTGGCTGTTTGGACCCTCAGATGTCGGGCTAGTGCTCAGGCATCACACTAATGCAGGGTGACCGGGGGCTCTCTCCTGCGACAAAACCCTACAGCTGTCCTCAAATCAATAGATGTCAAAGAAATATGAAAACAAGCATCTCGACCGCCGCGACTCCCCTCACTAAATGGGAATGTGCTTCTGTTCTCAGGACGAGGGGTTAACCCAAACACTATGCTCTATGCACAGTAATGCAGTGGAGGGTAAACCCACCTAAACTTGGTGTACCTGCCTTTTTATTTTTTTTACAGAAATAGAGTTTAGTCACATTTTTATAGGCTGACATAAATCTTTATGACATTAATTCGTGGTACAAGTCATAGTAAGTAGTATAAAACTTTAGTAAGTTATATGGGGAAAGAGACTTTAGAGGAATATGTTTGATTTGTGTTTATATCTGTGATAGTGATGCGTTATAATGATCACCAACCGCAATTAGTCTAACAATCTTTTTCTTATTATTCACCGTTACATCTATGCCCAAACTTCTGTGTGCGTCTTGAATTGTGAGGTGCCTTTTTTTTTCTTCCAGCAACGCAGGAGGAGGGTTGCATCTGTTAGGGTCCAATGTTAGTCTTAATTACTGGCCTTCATGTTCTCCATGGCCCTCAACCGTCTTTAATTAAAACCTTGATTAGGGGGGAGGAGGTCTTGGGCAAAGACTATTACCAGATGGGTTTCCAGCAATAATAATAAAGACTTTATCCTCTGCCGCCGCTGCTGCCTGGGCCATAATGCGCGGGGCTCGCTCCCCGTTCATATCAAAGCACAGCAAGCTGAAAGGGGCTGTTAATTACGCTGTTAATTACTTGTCTAATTACGGTTCGTTTGTGATTAGATTTAGAAACGTTTCATGGCCTGTACGTAGGCTATCTGAGAGCAGTAGGCCTATAGCATTGTAGGATGAAATGTAGGGTGGAAACACAGTGGGGTGCCGGTGAATGACCGAGGCCTAAGGGATGGAGTGAATAAAATCAATAGTGAACCGGTGACCCGAAAAATATTACACGTTTTTTTTTACGGAGAAGTTCTCAATGTTTAAGTTACACGTCGGCTAAGAAAGTGTCTTCAAAATAAATCATCTGCTAAGACAATTTCACTGGTTTCTTTCCTCGTCTTCTTTGTCTCCAAGCTATTTTCATGTGTAATTTTTCTTAGATTTTCCCTTCCTTCTAGAGTTTGCTATAGGCCTTAGTGAGCCTATTTTGGTAAAACACAAGAGGTCAGCTCGTAGGCTATCATAGCTTATCATATCTCACGTTTCAACGACGAGCTCTTTCATGACCTTTCAGATCCCAGAGATCCCCATCTAACCCATATTTTCAGTTTAAAAGAACATTTGCAATTTGTAGGGGGGGGGGGGGGGGGGGGGAGCCAAATCAATAATGCATCGTGTCATAGAACGGAGAATTGCATATTAGGGTTTTAAGATTCACCACATTATGAATATATCTTGCCAATGGTCTGAAAGTCATTATGAGTGCGCGCAGGCACGCCGCCGCCCTTTTATATTCAAGACAGAGGAACTTACAAATAACAATCAGTTCAATTATCCTCAAAATATTTACTCCAGGATAGGATTTGTCATCCAGACAGAGAGAAGGAGGGAGGGAGCAAAAAGTGATTTCTTGCTGCACTGTGCGTCCATTTTCCAGACGGTTTGTCGTCGTTATTGCCTGATTTAGTGTGTGTTGTTTTACATAGCCCAGTTATCTGTGTGAATTCACATACAGCGCTGTGCCGCTGCATCCATTTATACATATCACCGAGATCTGCGCTGAGTTTGTCACATTTGGTGTTTTATGTTCCGTCTCCCCTTTGCTCGGAGCTATAGGCTCGTTTGTAGACGCTCTTAATGGCCTATGCGCCACACTTGCGTTTCATTTTAACATTTTCTGTGAAGACTCCCCCTTTTTTTGGCGTTGTTTCAAAAAATAGTTTGGTGGATCTCTCTCTCTCTCTCCCTCTCTCTCTCTCTCTCTCTCTCTCTCTCTCTCTCTCTATCTATCTATCTGCTCATAGCCTACACACACACACACACACACACACACACACAGAGAGAGAGAGAGAGAGAGAGAGAGCCTATTTTGAATGGGTCTGGGTGCTCTGTGGCCGCTGTGGTGCCGACAGTGTAATTACCTCTGCTGTGTGTCTTGCTCGGAGACTCCAGTCGGATCCGTGCAGCAGGTGCTCTTCCTTCCCTCTGACCCTGCGGAGACCGACGCAGAAAAGTGCCAAAGGGCAGGTGATGGCATTAGTGAAATTATGTCTATTTTTACTCGTACATCCCGCCCCCTCCATCAGCACAGAAATGAGCAGGGGTGAATGAGATACTTCACAAAAGCCTCGCTGTCACCTGTCACTTACACCGGGCTTATTGAACCGTTTCGAGGTGCGTGCGGATCCATGCAAAGTATTTAATCATTGTCATCATGTAGGCTAGTGGAGGCTAGATCCAGCTAAACTCTTATTTATTTGCAGAGGAGAGTTTTCCCACCTTTTTGGGCTGAAATAAATCTGTGTGATTTAATCCGTGTGATTATTTTAATAGACTATTCATGTTGCGTATCAAAGTGATTGAAGTTATGTGAGGATTGGGTTTAAAGAGGGAAACTAATGCTTTTCTGAATTTTTTTTATTGAATTTTGTTTATACTGGTGGTTGTTTGCCTTATGATGATCACAGACTGGAAGTCATGGTTTACCCACCTGGCCGTTACTAAGTCAATTCACAACAGTTTAGTTTTGCGATTCAAAATTCTGCATGGCGTGTTACTGTTTCAGCAGCTCATCAGAACATCACGTTTGCAAGGCTCCTTATGTTTACCACGAAAAACAAAATGCTGATTGTAGCCTAGTCACCCCGTCTGGCTCAGCTGATAATGTGATCATGCATCATAGTAATGATCATTAGATCCTGGCTTCACAGAGCAACCAGAAACTTAGAGCGACATAATTTTGCCCATAATGGGTCTTTACAAAATGGAAAACTTAAATGTTCTTAATAGATAAATCTCTGGAGTATTATCAAATACCCGAAACCCGGTTAGACAGCCCACCTAAGGGGTCTCCTACAACCTAAAGGACCTTTAAAGGTTCTCAGTAGTAGCCTATGTTTTACTTTGAGCATAGCATTAGCCCTAGGGATTATGTATCATGACCATAACAACCATACCGTGTGTTGGCAATATCGCACACCATGAATTACACAGAAGAATGCACATCCTCAGCGCTGAAAAATGTCCTCAAAATCATTTAGTCGAAAGCCCCTACAGAAGTAATGGAGAACCCTTTTCGATGTAGACCATTTCCAGAGGTGTTGTCACCTACAGCCCTTTATGTACAAGAAAATACAAATGAAAAATAAAAACACGAAAGTTGTGTTATTACATGATTCCAATTTTATAGTTGGATTTGAACTCAAACCCTGTTTTCACTTCTATAGGCTAATATTAAATAAGCTACAGAGATAGCAGCAAATATTCCTATACATGATGGAGCAACAGTATTGGCTTTCTGACTCACAGCACATTTTCTTACAAGGCTTTTTATCGTTATAGTCTATGAGAAGACATAATGTTAAATCGCTAATATAAAGCAAATGAACATAGATCAAATGGAGAGGTTACTGATTATTATTTAATCTTTTGGCTCTGAATCTAACAGGAAAAAATATAATGGGGAAAGGGTTCGTTTCATAACCCCTTTAGAACCAAGAATATATAAATTAGTCTTAATATATGGCAGGTCTATTTGTGAATTTCTTATTTGATATGTAGGATATTGGCCAACTAGTGGGTGTGATTAGTAGAAATCAATTTTACAAGTGAAAACTCAGACACCCCCTCTCTTAATTGAGTGATTTCTCACTCACTAAAATTATGCTCAGTATGATTACATGAGAGTGCATTTCCCAGTTGTCGCTGAGATGGGAACACTGGAAAAGAGCTCTCCCCAAATTGTGATTGAGGCTTCACATGTTGAAAAGTCAGTTTTAATTTAATTGTGTTTGTTAGTCTACATTAGTCTATATTAATTACTCGTTGAAGGCAACAACAGAGAAAGTCCAAGGTCGAGATGGTCAGTTAACTGCAAATCATACGTGTTATATAGATACAATCCTCTTTGGTGGTGCTGAATCCAGGCCAACACCCTTTAGCTGATGCGTAATTTACCTCGCCGTGCGTAATTAACTGCGTCGCCGCCAGACCCCGGTATGTGTAACACTTTATTTTGAACGGTGCAATACGTTTCCATTAAACGTTATTAAAGCGCAGGGAGTGACGAGCTCTCATTTGTCTTGTCAGGACATCTGACAACCTCGTTAGCTCCCATTTTCCCCTGTCAGCTCACAGCGCGACACGGACACTGACTTCAGCCACTCCTGGCAAGTGAGTGATAAATGCGCCTACTCAGCCCTGCGCAAAACAGCAGCATTATTGTTGCCAGCACGAAGCATCAGAATCAATCACAGGCGAGTCTGCTTGGCAGGTGTCAATCTTGCGTTTTTAAATCCAGCCCACTGTCAATCTTTAATCTAATTTCAAGGGTCATAGATCTGGAGCATATCCCCTCGTTAGGACTTTCTCTCTCCACTCTGGCTAGGCGGAGTGACCATGTGCGCCATCACAATTACAGCATGCGTTTAGCTTTAGACGCAGGCCTCACTAGTAGATTAGAGGTGTAGCAAATGGAATTGTTATGAATATTTGTGGGCAAATGGAGGATCTTGTTATTTTGCAAAAAAGGGAGAAGAACACTTAATGGCATGGGATCTTTCCGCTCGCTGCACTTTCAGATGCAATTGTAGATCGAAGTCAGACTTGTCACGTTGAGCCAAAGTGAATTCCTAACATCCAGGACGTGCCTGTCTACTCCGGACAAATTGCATCCAATCACCCCGGGGGAATTCGGCTAATGTCTCGATCCAGGGCCGGGGAGCATGGGGAGAAAACAAATCAAACTCTGCACACAGAGCGTGTAGGGCTTATTAAAACATTTCACACAGGGGGAGAGAGAGAGAGACGGGGTGTGTGTGCGCGTGTGTGTGTGTGTGTGTGTGTGGGTGTGTGTGTGTGTGTGTGTGTGTGGGGGGGGGGGGGGGGGGGTAATTAGGCTATACTCTTTGGACACTGTATCTATCTTAAACTGAACTGAAGAAACCAAATGATGAACCTTAACATCTCTGGACCCACATGCCTCTCTCAGTCAGCAGTAGGCCTGTAGCAGTTAGTCACATCATGCCAGATCCGTTGCTAATTCGACTAATCGAGGCCTTCCTTTACATTATATTGAGGCTACATGTCACATGATTTTCGACGAGAGTAAACATCCTAACAAACCTCAGTCTATTATTTCAGGTACAGATAACAAAGCACATCGGAACCTGTAGGGCCTATTTTACAGCCAGTTTAAACTTGTTGAGGTTCAGATACAACTTACCTCCTTGTCTCCATTGCAATTAATCCTAATTTAGATGGATGAAATGCCGCTTTGAACGCAATATCTGCTCCCTGCATGCATTCTCTGCTTTCTGGTAACGTGCTCGGTCCCCTGGACATTTTTCTCTGTGTGCTACAGCGGCAGTAAACAATAAGCTCATGAGGCGTAGGCTATAGCAGCATAATGTTCTGCATGGCTAGAGAGGGGAGGTCGATCATTACACAATTTGTTTTAAATTTGATCAGTCAGAGCGAGCAAGAGATTGGCATTCCCTTGAAAGCTCGTGCAGGGCCCCTAGTTTTAAAACATGCTCCATAAGCCAACTTCCCTATATACTGTCTAGGCCTATTCACATCCAGACCAACATGCAACGGGAAATTATGTCATAACTTTAAGTTTGAAATTCGCTTACGGTGATTACTAAATAAGCAAAATTAGCAATTCAACCAGGTATTGCAATATGCAGATATTTATTCATTCATTCAGTCATGAATGTTTAGCTTCAAATTTGCCATGCTTTTAAGGATTAAAATAAAATAAAAAAAAGAACTCAACAATAACTGTTGTAGCCTGAGGAGAGAGAGAGATTGAGAGAGATAGAGAGAGAGAGAGAGAGAGAGAGAGAGAGAGAGAGAGAGGGGTGGGGGGGGGGTGGTGGTGGTGGCGGCGGCGTAGTGCTGCATGCATTTTGAAGCGTGGTGACGGCAGAGGGAAAACCGGCTGGACAGATTTGCGTTTACGCCTGATCTGCTTCTGGAGAGCGGGGCTGTGTGGGAAGGGAAAGGGAGCACCTGGCTCGACCGCTGTATCCCATCTCGTTTTATTGACAGCCTGATAAGCGGGGAGCAAGCCGTGCGGTTTCCAGCGCGGATGTCGAGCACCCTGCTGCGTTGCACAGTATCAAGGCCCCTTAATGGTTGTTTCTCCAAATAATGGCCCAAACACAGCCAGTCCTGACTGGCCCGTACCTGCGCTGCCCCGGTCTCTTCCTGAGAGACAAGCGGTGGCGCGGTTGCCCATTTACTCACTGTCTTGTTCAAATTGACACAAACATCAAAGGTTGTGAAATGGGATTTGAGGCTTTTAGCCTGCCTTAGTAAAAGGGAAACTAAAGCCCCATTATGAGGTACGGATGACAACTTTATAGGGCTATAGAAATAAAAAACGTTTTTAGAAATAAAACATGTTTTTATTTCTAGCCTTTATACAGGGCATTTTGTAATGCAGGCTAAAACAGTAGAATTGTATACCCTACATAACTTATATTTATGATAACAGTTTTTTAATCCTGAGAAAGGACGGCAGTAAAGACTCAAGGGGTTACACAAGTCTACCAGGACATGCTAATGTTTAATACCAGACCCTTGGAAATTGGCCTATAGCCGAAATACAGCGAGAGTAACCAGCGAGAGTCATTTGAGTGGGACTAGCCTGTACCCATTCTGCCGACACCTGTTGCAAACTGAGCATGCTCAGATCCTAAAAAAGAAATCGGACCTATACAATGGCCGTGCCTTAATCCGGTGTGGCCTAGCACCTCTGTCTAATAGAGGGTGGAGCACCGACCCATAAACTACCTCCACACCTGTCCGGTGTCAGATCCTCCTGCTCCACAGTTTGCCCCCTATACCTATCAGCCAGGCTACACAGTAGGCTGTAGGTTTGGCTTCATCCAGATGAATTTGGATCTACATAAACTTGGCTGTGTAGGCTTGTAAAAGACTTATGCATCCTTTTCTTCTTGCCTTTGTTGCCTTGATTTTTTTCAAACAACTGGTCCCACAATGCAAGATTTAGAGAAAAAGAAGAATAGCACTTGAACAACTGAAGTGAACAATGTCTTAGTTACATTTATTTTGCAGCTCAATTTCCATCAAAGCCCCAAACCGGGGTTTTTTTTTTTTTATTATTAATTTGATTGGCATGTTAACAGTGAGGACCTTGAGAAGATGTGAGAAAATAGTAATGGCTATGTCTTCATAAATCTAATATTCATAAACAATACCAACTTGGACAAAGCTTTTGCAAAGTCAAAATGCAGTGTAACACACCTACTATTTACCTCATGCCAAGAGTTCCAAAACAAAACGCCTCAAGACCATGACTGGATTTTACTTAGCGGGACCAGGCAACACCTTTGTTTACATTTGGATTAAACATTTTTGCCTCGAAGTGTACTATTCAGTATATTCAAATCCAGGATAGGCTCAGTGAACCTCTTACAGTAGCCTTATTTGTTTCTCGGCTATATCACTGAAAAACACACCCGGAACAAATGGCCTAGTGGTTGAGGAAACCGTCCTTTAACCGGAGGACCTGCTGGGTTCAAAACCCCTGAACGGCAAGCATCGCCCTGCCTAAGTGCTCTTGAGCAAGACACTGACTCCCTACCGGCTCCAGGGGCGCTGTTCTGTTAGCTGAGCCTATGATCTGTGGAGCAAAAGAGAGCTTCTCTACCTATACAGACAAATAAAGTATAAAAATGTAAAGAAAATAATAAACACAGAGAGTAAATAGCGCAGCCTATCAAGTGTCCCAGAGTGAAGAACTGTTTGCTGTCCGTCCATGGAAATATTAGACTTTTTGGGTCAGTGTGGAACAAAAGAGAATTTCCTATACAGGGGTCAATAAAGATATGACAATATAAATAATACAGTAAAATGAAATGAAATGAAAGGACACACATAGACACAGATTAAATAATAAAATAAAATAATATAAAATAATATAAAATAAAATAAAATAAAATTTGAAACAACACACATACACACAGATCAAATGGCCCCGAGTGAAGCCGTGTCAGCTGCCCGTCCATGGGAACAGAAGACAGAGTGGGACAGTGCGGGCCGGTGTGCTCCACATGTACCTTGTGCACTTCCCCGTTCTGTGCGCCGTGTCCTGTCCAAGGTGTGACGTCGACCCGTCGCTCCAGCCAATCACTGCCAACTTTGAGCCTGATGCTGAGGGAAAGTTGCTGGTAAGAGCTGCAGCTTTTTTTTCCCACTCTCATTGACATTTCAACTCTACGACGGATCGAAACGTAGATAGGTTATAATCGGGAGCTATACGTTTCTCTCGTTGTGACACAGAAGACAGATCTGGAGGGAGAAGAGACGAAGCGCATTTATACGCACAGGATAGCGGTCAGTGGTCTGCTGCCTTTCAGCCGGTGAGTTTTGACGGACGTTTGAATCGGATTTTTTAATATTTAAAGCACTGACACTTATACAAAATCTTCTTGTGAGAATATTTGACATGAGAATCACTGTGAAATTGCATGCTTGTGCTTTGCCAAAGCGCTCCAAACTTTGACCGGTGCGTTGAAAATGAGGTACAGACTTGCATGTGGATGTAAATAGAGGATAATAACCCACATGCACTGGCAAAGTTAGGTACAAATGACTGGTTAGGTGGTTCCACGTTACTGTGTGTAACCACGGCGAGGTAGAAGTGACTTCTTTTTGTTGTCATCTATCAAAGACTAGCGTGCAATTAGCGATCTTCACTGAGGTATTAAGCGCACGTCGCTCCTTAAAAAGCGGCTATTATTCTGAGATTTACGCCACGGATCTAAAGGCGTCGACCTATACAGTAAATTGAATGTGTAGGATCTACTCAACTCTACTCGACCCCTGTGCGCATTGGAAATTGCGTTGTCCATCACCAGTGGAATATCTCAATTTGTAGGCTACAGTTTGAGACCAAACTGCGCTTCTTCATCGCCCTGAATTCCCCATGCTGTTGGAAAAAACACCTTGATATTTTGTCATAACACGTTAAAGTAAAGCAGTTATGGATTATGTTATGGTATAAAATCAGAAAAGTGTCAACCTACAAACAAAACAGAATGTCAAGATATCAGGTATTTTTTTCCACACATGCAGGGAAATCAGAAATCATCCCCTTGGGCTTCTCAGTCAGATTGATTTATCCCTTTACAGGAGCTTGGGCCTGATATCTGTATAGGCTACTGCTATATATATATTTAGACTATTTATATTTAGATATTAGGTTTTTATTTTTCTTGCGAGAACATAAAAATGCAATCTGATTTACGGACAGTAGTTGGGAGTCTTTGCATGCCTCAGGTCCAGGCGCTTATATGTTTGGGTCCAGTGTTTTCTCCTGTCATGCTTGCCGAGCAGCCTGTGACACCATTAGCCCCGATGATTACCCCAGCCTTTTGCCAGGAGAGGGCTTCTGTGGACCATAATACACCTTCTCTGGGCTACATAAGAGATCTCCAATCCTCTCCATATCCCCCCACAAAAAGGTCAATGAAGGATCACGCCCTGTCGAAGTTGGACAAGCAACCTAAAAAAAAAAGAAAAAAAAAAAAAGAAAATGCATGAACTTATTTGCTGCACATCCCACAACACATGGTCTAAAAACAAACTTGCCTTCACACAGTGGAGGGGAGGGGGGCATGTAAACCTAATTCAATTGACAATACAGTATTTGTATTTCTTATATGCTTGAGATATTTATTTTCATGGGACATTGTTTGAAAAGCTCCTCTGAACCTGTGAGTTTGTGCGTGTTGTGTATGTGGAGGCTCCTGTTGGCAGAGATGACAAGTATTTTAGGCCTTTGGCATTTAGGCCAGGCGTGATGACCATCTGCAAACATTTCCTCGTAAGGACGTTGGATTTGTTCATTTACGCCGCGATGGAATTATGTTTTCTTTTTTTAATTGAATGTGCAAAGAAATAGAGGAGCAGACACTAATAGAGAGCTTCTGTTGCGGTGCGCGCTCCAAGTGCAGCACGCCATAAAATAAGCAGATTGATGAGGTTATCTGTGCAAAACTCGTGGAAGCATGTGATTGTTTAATTCTTGTTGATAATAACAGAATTATACATTTCGTAGAAATCAAGTGCAAATAATGATTTATGCAAATAAACCGCAGATATCCCCATAAATCTCTTTGAAGTTAATAAATCTGACTGTCCAAGGCTTTTTGATGAATGAGATGCCATTTCACCAAGAGTTCAGCTTCCAGCTATAGGCAAATTTAGATCAACGTTTTCACGAGCATTTTAATTACAGTGAACAACACACAACACAAAATATTATTAATAATAATAATAATAATAATAATAAGAAGAAGAAGAAGAAGAAAAAGAGGAAGAAGAGGAATTGTGATAATAGCCTAATAGCAATAATATTAGCAATAATAACAATAAAAAATAAAATTGTTGTTGCTGTTATATTGCTTTAATCATATAGTAATAATTTAATTCAACAATATAATCCGATAGCTGATAGCTAAAATTAGCTAATAATAGCATTAATAATAATCAACAATAATTATAATAACAATAACAACAACAATAATAATAATAATACCAACAATAATTAATATTAATAATAATAATCGTTGTTATTATTATTAATACAAGTACAAGTAATAATAATAATCTAAAGTAGGCAAGAAGGGGAAGACAGTTTTGAAAATGGATTTGTTAATTGGCTCAGCTCAGTTTATAAACCAGGTGAAGTTGTTGTTAGGCCTATAACTATAATCACTTTTAATGTGCCACAGTCAGCTGTCTGACACTCTTTCTGCTCAGGAGGTGATTTGTGGGAGACAATAACTGTAAGTCATATTATAAATGTGCATGGAGCAGTGTCCTGCAGAACAAACAGGGGGTTGTGTCCAGTGGTGGCACGTCCTCCCTGAAGACTCTTCTGCCCCAATATTACAAAATGACAGAGATGATAAAACTCCCTGGGTCATCTCTTTTTCTTCTGATCTATAAATCAGAGGGACCCAGCTCAGTCACCTTTCATGTTTTGTAATATTTTCCAGTAGACCTCCCCAGTGATGTCGTGCTAAATCAAAAGGTGTGTAAACTATGACCTCCAGTGGGTGATCATCACAAAGGCAAACAACCACCAATATAAACAAAAATCAATCATGGTTTTCAGAAAAAAAAAACATTTTTTTTTCTTAAAGGACCAAATCCCTATAGATTCAATCAGTTTGACACCACTTACTATGTAAGCTACACCATGAATTTATCTCATAAAGATTTGTGTCAGTCTGTAAATGTGAATAAATTGTAATCCACAAATAAAAGTTAAATTTGGTGGGTTTACCCTCCACTACATCCCTGTCCCTGTCCAAAAACAACGTCATTGTTTTCCACCCCAGCTCCCTCCCCTTATGATTTTTTTTCTCTCTCTTTTTTGTGTTTAAAAGTTTTTAGAGGGGTACAAATACCACTTTGCCTCAGGGGAAAATAGCGACAAGATTAGGGTTTCCTTTCAGAGCCTGTGACATTAGTTGCTGCTAATCCGAATTGGGCTAATTGCTTTTCCAACATCAGCCTATCCCGTTTTCAGACACTTTTACAGCTATCGAGGCTCCCTTACAGAAGCTAAAACAGAGGAATAAGAAAAAATATATGTTTTTTTCCATCAAGGTTTTTATCTGAGTCAGAGGATAACTGCTGATAAAGCTGTAGGCCTGCTTGGCATGCAAGTGAGGGCGAGGAAAAACAGAAATCTCTTGAGAATAGAGACAACGAATTAGCTCTCGGAGCGGATTTACAGCTTAACTAAAGAAATCAATAACCTATTGGAGGTATTGTTTCCAAAGAAAACTACTTGACACACTCATCGGGGAATCTGTCTTTCAGTGAAGCAGGTTAGTGGTGTGAATTTTTGACAGCTGCAGTCTGTAACAAGTGAGTGGCAATAACATTTACACTACAAAGTGATGAGCAGGCTATTGCTAATACACGAGCATTTAAAGAAAATCTACTATGTATGAATCCAGGCTGTTTTTTTTTTGTTTTTTTTTACAGATCACATTCCCATTAGCATTTCATCTGACGAGATGTCATGTGCATTTTAATTTCTTTGCACAAAACAATTTCAGCATGCAGTATCTTTTTACACAATTGAGCTCGTGTGAATGTGTTAATGTCAAGTAAAAGTGTGGCGTCGAGAAAAAAGATGATCATATTTCGATTAACACTTGTATTACTTATGACTAAAAAAACAATAATGTGACTACAGAGCTTTGGGTTGGTACTTCAGCAGTCCCACAGCTCACATGCAGCTGGCCATGCCACAGTCACTATGGCTGACTGACGTGAGGACGCATGTAGTGAAACTAAACACTGCGGGGGGCTGCAAGTTTGGCTCTGCAATCAGCACTCCACTGGTTGTGCTTTATTGTGTAGATCATGCCAGTCTACCAGGCATAAACTCAGTCCAGGTAGGTTACTTTTTTTCTGATCATCTCCGGTGGGTAGAACATTATATAGGGCAAGTGGTTCCCAAAGTGGGGTCCGGGGACCTCCACAGGTCCTTGAGGGGGGCTCCAGCACACCGTGGAATAGTTAAACTTCAGTATTATTTAATTGAGACTGCATAAGGATGACTGTTTTGATTGGAGGTTTCACTCTCACTTTAAGTATTGACAGTTATGCAGTTCTACTACATCATAACCAACCACAACAATCTTTTCAGATGGACAAAATCGTATCAAATGGAGCGGGGGAGGAGGATGGGGAGGGGGGGGGGGGGGGGGGTTGTTGTCTAACGCATAGATGCATAGCCCATCTATTTGGGGGTCCTTGACGCGAAAATGTTTGGGAACCCCCTAGCTGATACTATAGGCTGCGGCCATTCAAGGTAGGCCTATAGGCTAAGCCACCAGTCTAAGTGAGTAGAAACAATGCAGAAGGAGAAACAGATGAATGTGCTCGTTTAGTTTACGGGTTGTTTGATGGAGGAGTATTGGCCAGAGTGTTGTTCCTCACCGCGGGACCCTGGGTGACAGTTTGAGCCGGTCCTCTCAGCTCATTATCTCGCCGGCCCACTGAGGGCCCCATTCAAGCCGGGCAGTCCCTCTCCCTCTCTCTCTCTCTCCCTCTCTCTCTCTCCCTCTCTCTCTCTGGCAGCGTCGTTTGTCTACTCATTGAACCCATAGTCAGGAATGCGATGGTTGTTAGGGAGCCCTCTTTCACCTCCGAAGTGGTTTATTGATGAGCTCTGACTTCTCCTACTTTTTCACATGTCAAAGGAAGTCAAGTGTAGGCCTCCATGACTTCATTTCATGCCCCCCCTACCCCTCCGAAAAAAAAAAAAAAAAAATCACAAAAAAAAAACAAGAGCTCTTTCGCTCCCCTCCCCCTGCTCATGTCGTTCCCTCTCTCTGCCCTTTCATGCACCCCCTTTTTCTGCTTTAGTTTGGCTTCCACGTCCATACAGCCCTCATTCTCTTCCCTTCGGTTCTCCTCCTTTGGAATGAGCGGCGGGGATCCTCAGTGCGGAGACTGGTGCTGCCCAAGCTCCGGGTGTATGCTCAAACACGGGCACAGAGGGGTTGCTTTTGGGTGCGTTGAGGTGTGCATTAATAGCCAGTCATTCAACCAGCGCAGTTTGGGAGCGTGTGGTCATGGCTACACAGTCATTTGCTTTACTTTATTTACGCGTGCTATTTGCTGTCAGGTCGCAGGAGTGACGTTGCCTCGCCTCGCAAATGTGTCCATAAAAAGCAGCGGAGCTTGCCTAAACGCGGCGCTCTTTAGGCATGTTGGTGTGTGTGTGTGTGTGTGTGTGTGTGTGTGTGTGTGTGTGTGTGTGTGTGTTCTTGTTGACAGGAGGGGTAAGTCTATTCAGAGAAGGTGATACCCAAAAGAGTCAACAAAAGCACGTGGTGAAAGTTTTCATTGTTTTTAGTGGGTGAGAGCAGCCATGCCATTTTCAAGTGCACTAGATACACAAAGTAAACATGTTCCCATTTAGAGCTTATAGGCAGCGAGGAACTCTTCCCAGCTCAACTGTCTTTAGTTTCCATGCAGCAGCAGAGGTCACCTCGCAGGGTGTAGAGGAGCCTAAACCCCCCTAAAAACTGTTTAACCACTTTTTTATTTGCGTAAATAGAGTTTACCCACCTGTTTAGACTGATCTAAATCTTAATGTCATAAATTAATAGTATAGCCTACATCATAGTGAGTAGTGTAAAACTGATGTAAGTTGTATGAGGACATGATCTTTTTTTAAAAAAAGGTGCAGAAGTTAATGCCTTTCTAAAAGATATTATTGTTTTTTGTCTTTATTGGTGGTGTTTTCCTCATGATGATCACTGTCATAGTTCGACATGCACCTTATTATTTCCCTCTACATTAGACACATGAATGCAGGGCCATAACAAGAAAGCAAAGATGGCATTTGCACCATTTCGCAAAACTTTTAAACACTATAATTATCTTACTTTAGATGCAGCTGTGTACCATTAGACATATAAAGCATCGACTATCCTACTTGGCGAAATACACACTGCAGGTCTTCGTAGTTTTAATTTGGTGGCATTAACTCGAACATTCACGTGTGCATTGCTCCACTCCTAGTTTCACTTCCCTAGCAGCGCAGGCTTCCCTCAGGTCGGAGCTGAACATGCCTGAGATTCCCTGCGCGGACCCAATTCAGCCTGGAAGAATAGAGCTTTCCGTCCAATGGGCATTTCCGAGGCAGTTGCTTTGCATAGGGCAATATTCAGCAAGTGAGCGCAGGGTATTTGCATGCGTGGGCTGATTAGTGGGTTGGGAAGACGAGACTCCCTCTCGCTCTCTCTCTCTGTCTCTCACTCTCTCTCTCTCTCTCTCTCTCTCTCTCTCTCTGTGGCTCGGCCCCGTTTCCCGCTTTGGCTGTGGCGCAGGGGGAAGTGTTTATATGGGGGATGATGACAGAGGTCGGGTCGCGCTAATGGGCCAGTGAAGAGCGGTGGAGGGAGGCGAGGCGAGGCGCACACAGCAGACTAGGAACACATACATTAATACACTTGTTCCATCGCCAATCAGCATAGGTGTGTTCATTCTCTTACCCCCACCCTCCTTCTACCACCACTCTCCCTCCCTCTCCCTCCCCCCCCCCTCTCTCTCTCTCTCTCTCTCCCTCTCTCTCTCTCTTTCCCACTCTCTCTCTTTCCGACTCTCTCATTCGCTCTCTCACACGCCAGCGCACATCCTCGCCAAACTCCGTGCGTCCTGACATCTGAGTTCACTGTCAATCTCTGTCTCCTTCGCAGGGATATCCCCTCCGTCTCCGCCGAAGACCACTGGAAACTAATTTTTCCTCTTCTAAACTTCCGAAAGAGACTGATCCTGATCCGCATTTTTTCTCTTTCTGTGGCGTGGAGAACTATAGGCTATAATTTGCCAAGGACTTTGACAAACGACGCAGGATGCCCCAAAAAGGTGAGATCCTCTCACTAAAAGTTTGTCTGTGCTGCTAAATCACAGCATTAATATTTGGTAGCCTACATATAATACATTTCGGATTTATTATTATTATTATTGTTGTTATTAATATTATTGTGATTATTATTATTACTGTAGGCCACTGACTATCGGACAGGCTCAGGCTCAGTGTTGAGGTTGGATGTATTATCGTTGGGAGTGTGCAGCCTATCTTCTGACTGGACCCTCAAAGTGCGAACAGCCTTTAGCTTCTCTGTCTGTTTTATCTGCTCGATTTTGTTGTTGTGTTTAGGCCTACGGATAGCTTACCGCTTATTTATGACAGCAAAGAGTAAAAAGTCACGTTGGGCCAGGACAGTGATCATCGTGGAGAATGGGGCGCAATGACCCGTTGAGGAAAGGTGTCAGATTGATTCATGCAGGCGAGTCACCCAAGCGCCTTCTCAAAAAAGCTCCAAGAACCACTTGGGGAGGAGGAGGCCCTTTTTTTAGCTGTTTTGTTTGTGTGTCAAACACAACTTATATTTTTCTTCTTTCTTCAAGCCATTTCAACCTATGACAGCGAATAAAATTACATTTGCATTTTAGCGGCTAGGCTATAGTGTTTATTAGAATAGTGAGACTGCCATCATGACAGGCCTATAGTAATCAAAACCTTAATTTAATTTATTCACACGTTCCGGTGTTTTAGTGAACATAAAATATGGCTAGATATTTTGGCTGCATTTACAATATTTTGTCAAAATATAAAATAAAACATGTTAATTTATTTACTTTTAATTGTGCATTATTTAAATGTGTCAATTATAAGATAAATTCAGTATAGTTCAGCTAAACAAAATAGACTGATAGCCTAAAATATGTTGAAATAAATTTAGAATTGTTGATCTTCTGAGCTGAGACTAAATAATTCTTTGTTGGCTACATACTCCGAATAATTACAACTAATAATAGCAAATAAATAGGCCTGCTTATGAGTGGGAAATGTTTCAAGACAACTTCATGTCTGCCCTGTTAGCCTGTAACTTACCATCGTGCTGTTGCAGAAGCAGGGCCTAGCCTATATAGACTATTTCTGCATATGAATGTTGTGAGCGCAGGACCCAGCAGCCAGAATAACCATGTTGAATTAAGACATTGTTGTTACGGATTACTAAAGGAAAAGAAATGCAGATTAGATCTTAGTTAACCTCAACGACAACAACGTTTGAGCTTTCGACCTTAAATAAATGATTAACCACTTGGACCTTACGAGGCTAAAAGCTACAAACTGGACTCCACTTTCTCCAGGAACTAAACGCGCCGACATGATAGATATTGTTACTTAATTGGCTGTTAGTGTGTGTGTGTTTTATAACTGTCCGTTTACGCATAGATACTAATAATATTTGAATTCCTTGTTGGTTGCTTTCCGGGCATTTTAGGTTATGCTAAATAGGCTAACTTAGGCTATGTGGGCCAATGTGATGGAATCTGAATTTGATTAATGACCGAGCAGCCTATTTTGTTTAAACAAGAAAAAGGCTGCAATCCAAACGCAGTGCGGCCCAAATGCATCTCACAAGACATTGCTTGGACTAAACACAGTGTGTTAGACTCAGTATTAGACTATACGACTCAGCACACAACACAACTTTGCGTGGAGGGAGAAAATGAAACTTCAGACTTTTCCCTCCCTGGCCCCCTTTTTATCTGTCCCCCATTCAATAGCTTCTTTATTGCATTTGTCTTTTCCAATTGAGCGCCCTACTGAGCTGTTGTGTCTTTAAAACCGCTTTACAACCCGCACCAGCAACACAAAATAACTACCAAATATTTAGAACAAGAAATTACTTTTTTACAAATTTTATTTCTAAAAGCAGGGCAAACAAAACCCACATTCACGCACTAGTAGCACCGGGGTCACGGTCGCGTGTGTGTGTGTGTGTGTGTGTGTGTGTGTGTGTGTGTGTGTGTGTGTGTGTTCCCGGAGGGGGTGGATGCATGCCTCCGGCTCTTTGTATTAATCTGAACTTGTTGGTGTGTTTAGTGGGGAAGCTGTGTGTTTCTAGTCGCGGAGGCCGAGTTTTCGCCCCGGGTTTGAGGTATACGGAGGCAGAAAAGGGGGAGCATTGTTGGAGTCCAGCAGGCTTTGTACACCAGCTCTCTACCCCCTCCTGGTTGGGACTTTTGCAGAGCAGTGAGGCGAGGTAGACAGCGTGTGTCACTGTACAGTTTCCCCGATAGAGTCCACAAGAGGAGGGTTATCTAGTTAAAAAAAAAAATAAAAAAAAAAAAAAAGAATTTATAAGCCTCTTGCTGAGACACGATGAGAGTTGATTGCTGTTTATGAGCCCGTAGAAAACAAAACAAAACAACAACAACAAAACCTTTGAAAGAAACCCAGGAAACGGTGCGTAATGCTATAAAGGAGTTGTAGGCCCAATATCATGGCGAGGCTGTTTTGTTTGAATTTATTTTGCCAGTTGCTTTTGGAAATAGGCCTAACAGAGATTAAATAAGTCAATAAATAAATAAAAATAAGTGTCCCGCGTCAATTCTAATTCATTAGTTTGGCAGCAACATTTAGGTTAATTCTAAATGTAGGGCACACATGCAGATAGGTCTAAGTAGGCTACATCAGTATAGCTGTGGCTGTACTAATATATTGTTTTGCTTTGTCCTAGGGAGACATTAAGTAGTGAAAACGGCAGATGATTGACTAAATTGTTATAAAGTGGACAGACAACTCTGTTTCCAGGCAAGTTTAATACTGAAATACATACATACACTGAGGATTTAACAGTTCTGTGAAATTGATAACACACCAATATGGTTTAAGCACCAGACTATCCGCAA